>NW_023425405.1:6512500-6700000 GCF_014108245.1 Pipistrellus kuhlii
TCACAGTCTGGGAGCTTTCAGGGGTGGGAGGTGGCCTGGCATTCAGGGGAAAGCAATGCTCTATCACACCTCTGCTGCTGCCACTGCAGGCAGCACAAGCCTCGGCTGTCCCTGGATACCTGAGCCTTGGGCAGCTCTGGGCAGCTGGGCAGCCACCATCCAAAGCTGACCTGCGCCTTAGACCAGCTCTGGACAGCTGGGGGGCTGAGGGTACTGGGGGATTCTGGAGGCAGGCCCGTGGAGCAGCCGGACCCGCCTGAGGGTAGTCCTGGCTGTGTTGCACATTTTCCACCCTGATGGAGCTGAGGGGACTTGGCACTGCCATCTTGTGGCTGTGGATGCTGCCATCTTTGAGGGCAAGACAGTCAATTAGCATAGTTCCTCCTTATTGGCTGTGGGCGCTGCCATTTTGTGAGGTGTGACAGTCAATTAGCATATTCCCTCTTTATTAGATAGGATTGATAGTATTGCATTAAGACCTGTTCTTTAGTCTATTTCATAGTCACTTAAGATAATTCACCAAAACTCCATGAGGCAAAATCCCATGTGGTTACAGTGAGTCTAAGAAATATACAAGCAAAACAAAGAAAAAAAAAATCTCCATGCATGGTTGCCATCTTTGTGTGCTCTTTTCATGAAGTTTTATATACAGGATTAAGTTTGTTGAAATGTTTTCTTAATATTGCTCATTTCAATATCACCTGTCCAGGGGATTAGATGAAAACATTGGAATTCCAGAAAATTCCATTAACTTTAAAATCTTACAGGATGCATGATTTGTGCAAAGCTGTATGTGCAGTCTTTCCTTGATATACCTGCAACCTAGATAGGTAAGAGGAATCAGGTTACCTGTCCAATTTCTTTAACTGGATTGTCAATTTTAGGTCAATTTCCATGACAGTTTCTTCATTTCCCCTCTCCCGCCAAAGGCACCACATCTGAGCCACTCAGACCTTGTATCATGGTCAAATATGAAAGGGTATTTATGAGTCCCTACGTTATTCATTTTATTTTGAAACATTTCTTGTAGAGTGCTGCGGTCTTACTGAGGTTTGGTACATATTTTTAAGTGTAATTTATTTACCCAGAGAAGTCCTACTCAAAAATAGCATCTGGTATTTTGTAGCGTTCTATCTGATCGTCAAATTTTCCACCTCTACTCATGAAGCAAGCGCCAGGGAAATTACTCACTTAGCTAAAAAACAAACAAACAAACAAAAAAACAGGAGGAGGAAACTTAACCTTCAGTGTCCACAGATTCCAAAGTAATGCCGCCTTTGCAAACTCCCCTTTTCTCTGTGCCTCCAGGACGCCCCTCCCTGACCCCATTATTCTTCCTCTTGTTGAAAAGCCTGAGACCAGAGAGTTGGGCTGGATTTGGAGTCAGACAGATGAATTTTATATCCTAACTCCATCCATTACTAGCTGCTAAGTGACCTCAGACAAATGCTTGGTCTGCCCAAGCCCGCTTCCTCCCTGTAAATGAGAAGAAAAACAATTTCCTCACAGAGTTTTTGGTGTTTTTTTGTTTGTTTGTGTTAGTAGTAGAGAACATGTAGTGTAGTTTTTAGTCTGGGAGATGAAACTCACTTGCTATATTCGGTCCCAGAGAATTCTTAAATGCTCTTAACCACCACCCCCATCTGCATTCAAAACTGTTTACCAGCATGGGCTACCAGTCTTCTGGAACGGTGCATAGTCTTTCTTTAGTTCTCTCTAGACCTCTTAGGACTTTATTGTGCAGTTGCAGTTACTTTCTGTGCTGTTATTCTTTGCACAGACCCTGTGCCAATTTGTAGGAATTGACACCCCATAGCTCTTCATTCCCCTTGCCACCACCCAGCCCAGCAGAACTGTGACGTCTCCTACCAGTGGTACATCTCCTAGGTGCTCAAGTTCATCTCTGGTCTCTTTATCCTCTTCTGGGAGCCCAGAGGCCACATGGTCTGTTATTAATTGTGGGTACTTAAACTGAATTGCTTACTTTCCCAAATCCTTAACTTCCATGCTTGATTCTCTCACAGGTTTTCACGACCCCTTAATGGAGACAGAACTTTAACTTATTTTCTACATGAACACCATTGTATCTCTGTATCACCCCTCCCCCCATTTCTGTTTGCTTCTTTGTTTTAATTGTTGTTTAGTCATATCTATCTCTCTTAAAGCCTCTCCTACGTGGTGGGTCCTTTTCCCCACCAAAGGGCTTACCTTATATTGATAATTCCATTTTAGAGGCATCTCTGCATTTCCTGAGGCAGAGAGTGAATATTTCCAGCATCAAAGAAAGTGTTGTCAGGGACACAAAAGATTTCCCCAAATGTTTATTGAATGAAAAAAATAATAATTTACTGTATAGGACAACATTGAGTCCCCTGAAAATTTTTAAAGACTTTGATGAGAATACACACCTCCTGTCAACCACCAACCTAAAGCAGGAATTTGAGGGGGATGTAGGCAGGCTTAGGGATTTTTTAGAATTGGGGTCCATGGGAAAAAACACAGGGACACAGACTGGGAAAAGGTATGTTGTAGTGTACCCATCTTACAAAGGACGCCTCAAGAAGTCAAATTACGGAGTCATTTATTAAAAGCCAGCGGCATACGAGGGAGCCATTCAGCACTCCAAATCTCACAGCCCTGAACAGCTTGCCACATCTGGCTCATATTGGCAGAATATCACAAAGGTATCAATTACATATTTGGGTCTGGAATGAGGAACCTGTTTTGTGCAAAGCATTTACAGAAGCAAAATTGAGTAAGTTAGTTATCTAAAGTATCTATGAATCACTGAATCAACAGAAACACATTATCTGTGACCACTGGGGTAATTTAGGATAATTGTGCTGTCTGGTTTCAGGACCATTGAGTCAACCAAAGCTCAGTTATCTGTAGCTACTGAGACAATTTAGGATAATTGAGCTGTCCTGGTTCCCAGAAGAATGTGCTTAGATGACCAGTGAGATCACAATCAATGGGATATTCAAACCACCATCGATGGAGTATAGGGATAGCATACATAAGTTCAGAAAATCAAAATAGCTTTTCTATTGTTTTAGCAAGCAAGTAAGTACAGACCCAAGCACGGTTGCTACCATGCTTCAGGTACATTTCCATCACACCAGGAAGCCAGGTGCAGTTACATTTTCATTTCCATAAGACAAGGAGGCTTCAGCAGGTATATTACCATAAGACAAGGGAACTGGAAGTAGCCAAGAAAAGTCTATATTTACAAAACAAAGAAAAGGAAGCCCTTCATTGATAAGGAGAAGAAGGAAGTCCAAGGGGAATAGGAAAACAATAAGGAAGGAGGGGGAGAACCTCACACGTCCCACGCAAGGTCCAACCTTTGAGCCCTGGAGTTACCATAGTAACCAGTCTAAGGGAATGGTGACCAATCAGAGGGGATATCAGGACACCAGGATTTGCAGCCTATATAAGCCCTAGGGAAAAGGAACTCGGTGGGACCCTTTTCCCCCTCCCCACGTGGGATCCTTTCTGTGGGACTCTTCCCTCTTTCTACATGGAAGTCTGTACTTGTTCAATAAATCTCCACCTTTGCTATACCACTTTCTGTTTGTGGATTCATTTCTTTGATTCTGGTGGACAAAGAATCTGGGTTCCCATATCAAACCTGGTATCCATATATGAAATGTCATTTCAAGAATGTCATATCTATAAATAGAATCATATGCTATGTAACAATTCGGAATTGGCTTTTTTCACCCCACATAATTTCCTAGAGATGCAGTAATTTGTTAGCCTCAAGAAGAAGGTTGGGGTGGGGAACAGAAGGAGATGGATGTGGCTATAAAAGGGGTCCCTGTGGTAATCGAATAGTAATTCTGTGTCTTGACTGTGTTGTGGGTATATGAGCCAACAATGGTGATCAAATTACATGAACTATATTCACACAAATGAGTACAATGAAAACTGGGAGATTCTAAATAAAATCGTTGGGTATTATCTATTTCAATGTCCTACTGGTGACATTGCACTATGATTTTGCATAAGTTACTGTTTGGAGAAACTGGGTAAAAGATACACAAGATCGCTCTTTCATTTCTTATACTGCATCTGAATAGGCAATGATCTCAAAGTTTTGTTTTTTATACACAAAACATTTTTGACTAAGACAGAATTCTTGAGAATCATGTCTCTGGAATGTCCATTTTTGAAAGAACTTGTGGGATTTTGCACCAGCTGTTTTAAAGAATTCAAATTATGCAAAGATCCTGGGGCCATTGTCCCTTTGGCTTCTAAGATAAAAATGGTTCCACTCCTACACACCGAAGCCATGGAGACAAGTTTCAACAAATAGCCCAGGGGAATGATGGACAGGTTAGTTTCCTAGGACTGCCCCTAAGAAATTACTACAACCTGGATGGCTTAAACAACAGGCATTCATTCTGGCACAGTTCTCGGGCCAGAATTAATTCTGAAATCAAGATTTCGATGCAGCTGTGCTCCCTCTGGAGCCCCGAAGGCAGAATTCCTCTTCCAGCTTCTGGGAACTCCAGGCATTCCTGGGCTTGTGGGTGCCTCACTCCAATCAATGTGTCTGTCTTCACCTGCCTTCTCTCTGTGTCTTCTCTTCTTTTGCATCTTCACTGGATAATCCAGTTTGATCTTATCACCATGTCCTTAAATACATCTATAAAGAACCTTTGTCCAAATGGGATCGCCTTCACAAGTTCCAGAGTTTGGGATGTAAACGTATCTTTTTTTTGGGGGGGGGGGGGGGGGGGGGGGGGGGGACCATTCAGCCTACTACAATGAACAATAATTAATTCAACCACTCATTATTTCAAGAACTGTGCCTAGGGTTCCTAATAGGAACATAATACTACCCAAGGAAAGATACTGGTAATTGATGCACTGTGGCATCTATGAATAGCTTGTTATCACACAGTGGAGGAAATACAGGCCAAAGCTGAATGACAGTAGCTACAGGAATGCATAACTAACTACAAGTGAAAGCAGGGTTCAAGTGCAGGAAATGAGAAGGCTGGTCCTTTGTGAACTGGCATTGGCTAGGTTTCTCATGGGCTTTATGAAGGAAAAAAATGGGTTGAGATGGGTCTTAGAGGGTAGAGGATTTCCTTTTAGGCTTGAGGAATAAGGTGGGCCAAGGGGTTGTCATGAAAACGAGCATTGGGCCCAAATGAGTCTGCAGGAAGTAAAACTGACTAGAGAAAATGGCTGATCTGAAGGCAGATGACTGGGGATCTACACGGAGGCTAGATCCCAAAGAGTCATGAAAGTAAGTTTAGGATAAAGAAGAGCCATGGATTGTTTCTTAGCAGAAGATGGCACTAATTGATTGTACTTGTGGGAGTGTGATGGGGGCGTGCCAGAAGGAGAGATCAGCTAGGGAGCTCTGCATGGAGCTGGAAAGAGGAGAGAAAGTTCAGGGCTCTTCTGGAAACAGTGGGGATTAAAGAAATAGAAGGGGGCCCTGGCTTGTGTAGATCAATGGTTAGAGCATAGGCCCACACACCAAAGGGTTGTGGTTCAATTCCGGGTCAAAGGGCACGTACTTGGGTTGTAGGTTCAATCCCAGGCCCCAATTGGGGCTTGTGTGGGAGGTAACCAATCAATGTCTCTCTCTCACATGATGTTTCTCACTCTCCTGCCTTCCACTCTCTCTAAAAAAAATTTTTAAAAATAAAATCTATGGGGAAAATATCCTCTGGTGAGGATTAACAAAACAAAACAAAAAAAAAAAAACAAAAAAGGAAGGAAGGAAGGAAGGAAGGAAGGAAGGAAGGAAGGAAGGAAAGAAGGAAGGAAGGAAGGAAGGAAGGAAGGAAGGAAGGAAGGAAGGTGGGAGGGAAGGAAGGAGGGAGGGAGGGAGGAAAGGAGGGAAGACAGGAAGGAGGGAAGACAGGAAGAAAGGAAGGGAAGAAGGGAGGGAGGGAGGGAGGGAGGGAAGGAAGGAGGGAGGGAGGGAGGGAAGGAAGGAGGGAGGGAGAGAAGGAAGGAAGGAGGGAGAGAGGGAAGGAAGGAAGGAGGGAGGGAGGGAGGAAATTTATTACCTGTATACGGTATGGTAGTACGGTAGTTGTCAACACAAATCAGACAAACTGTGAATCCTACAGTATCAAGAATTTACTCATTTATTCAATGACAATCATATCATCATCTTCTGGAACATCATCATAACAATCCAATTCCTGAATTTCCTGGTGAATTTCTTGTGACTCCATTTCTTTCAGAATCAGTGGACCAAATCTCTCATGTTTAGCAATAGCACTGTCTTTAAATGAGTACTTCTTGTCAAGGTAGCCTGCTCGCAGTGCATTTGTAATGCAACTGTCAGTGATTTTCTCCCATGAATTCTTCACCCAAGTCACAACTTCTTGCAGTTTAGGTTTCACAAAGTTTCTGAGACAGAGCCTAGGGGGGCCTTATTTTCGGGGGATGCCTTATATTTCACTCAGAAGGAAACCTGTAAGTGGGTCTTATTTTTGGAGGATGTTTTATTTTCGGGGAAACACGGTATTATTATTACTATTACTAAAATTGATTTGAGAGAGAGAGAAACACTGGTAAGGTGTTCCACTTACTTATGCATTCATTGGTTGATTCTTCTATGTGCCTTGAGCAGAGATCGAACCCACAACCTTGGCTGGCATATAGGGGCAATGCTGTAACCATCGAGCTACCCAGCCAGGGTCCAGAATAACGTTTGACCAAATACCTGTGCAGCCCATGGCACAATCACTCTGACACACGAAACTAACCATCACAGGGCCCCACACTCAGAAGCTCCTACTTGGAGCTTAATGCTCTGTGGCCACTGACTTAAAGTTCTTAATAACTTTATCTTTGAGTCTGTGTCTGTGGGTGAAACCTGACTGGGCCAGGAAGCATGCTGGAGGCTTGGAGCCACTGTTCCCTGGCCATCCAACGCCCGAAGGGTTCTCTGCCGCCAGCCTCATCGTCCCCCAGTGTCACAGGCCTTGTCTTCCCTGCCGTGGCCTCATGGCTGCTGCTGCCCTCGGCTGCCCTGGTGTGGGCATGGGGAGGATTGCTAGTGGGTGGTCTATAGGGTAAGGTGACCAGACGTCCCGCTTTTGGCGGGACAGTCCCAATTTTAAACAATTTGTCCCTTGTCCCGCAGCATTTTAAAAAAGTCCTGATTTTTGGAAAGAATGCACGACAAGCTAGGGAACGGTGGGAGAACGGGAAGTGACTTTTTGACGGCCATGTGGCTATTTAGCCAGGATATGAGTTTTATATTATTTTTGTTAATTTTATAATGTTAAACTTTAATAATAACAAATAATTGCTGAGAACTGATTATTGAGAACTGCTTATCAAAGTTCACATTGTTGATCAGTAGTTAGAATTCATTCAAATAAGAAATATGCCAAAGAATAAAATAATACTATACATGATTTTTTAATTTATTGTATTTGTAAATTGTACTTATGTTGAAATTTTAAAAAATATATTACAATACTGTTTTTGCCTTCTATGAAAATTTTTGTTGCTCCCTATAGATCAAATTTTTAATCAAGAACCACCCCCCCCTTCCCCCGGCAATGGTGTCCCGCTTTACCAATGTTAAAATCTGGTCACCTTGCTATAGGCCCAGCCCCAGCCGCTGGGCCAGGACATGTTTAGGGAGCCACTCTGTGGGCGTGAGCTGTGTCCCTCCCTGATTCAGGCGCCAAGCCTGTCCTAGCCAAGAGGTCACAGTCTTATGGGTAGTCACTCTCTCCTGGAGATTTGGGCAGAGGGTCGGGCTGATGGCCCCCGGGACCTGGGGAGTGATCCAGCAGCTGGAGGGAGAGAGAACCTGACTGCTGTCACCATGGGGAGGGACCTGGCTGACCCTGTTCCCAGGGAAGGGCTAAGTTAAACCACAGATACACACACCAGGCAGAGTGAGGGAGGAAGACTTTCAGTTCCGTTAACAGAACCTCTTTTCTGCTGGTTGAATAGAAGTTCTCCATTTCCATTTTGCCCTGGGCCACACAAAGGATGCAGTCAGCGGGAAATGCCACCACAGAAGGCTTTGAGCATTGCAGAGACAACATTTGTCAAGTTTATGATGTCAGGTGACAGAGAAAGTGGGAAGCTCTCCTGCCAAAATCTGCTAGTCAGGGAGAGTTCACCTCTGAGGCAGGAGACCGGCCATGTTTGGTATGTGAACTTGGGTGCCCATCGAGCTGGCAGGACTAGTATTCAGGGCCCTGCATGCTGAGTGGCCTCATCATTCTTGACTTTCAAGCTCTGCAGCTGCCACCTTGACGGGGCACAGTCCCACTTTCCCTAAACGTCTGCTCTTGCAGCTCCTCCAAAGCTGCTCTTTGCAGGAGATGCAGACGCTGAGTTAGCTCCGAAGGGGTCACGTGCACACGTCTGGAGAATGAGAAATGAGCTTCAGTGGTGGTTGTGGTGTGCATGTTTTGCTGTAATTCACTTCTGTCTTGACAGGGTGGTGCTACACATGTTTTAGTGTGAGCTCAATACGAGGGCCTTCAGTTGTCCTAGTCAGAAATTCTCAATTTCATAGAGAAAATTCTCAATTTCAGTCAGAGAAAGACAAGTATCACGTGATCTCACTCATATGTGGATCCAGAGGCATGAAAGCATGGAGCAGAGTGGGCTATCTCAGAGTGGAGGGTGGGAGGGTGAGAGGGTGAGTGGTGATCAACCAAAGACTTTGTGTACCTATACTGTTTGCATAACCCATGGGCATAGACAATAGGGTGCTGATGGCCTAGGGTGGGGGGAGGCTGCAAGAGGTCAAGAGGGCACATATATAGTACTTTCAGTAATAAAGATGAAAAGAAAACTTAAAAAAAGAAAAGAAATTCTCCGTTTCATGGTTGTCTGTTCATATTTAAAAAACAGCCGCAGCCTAGAAGCAGCTGGACTGCAAGAGCTGCAGGTCTTGTCAACACCAAAATCCTTGCTAATTCCTCTAACACAGCAAATTAAAAGTTGTGTTCGGCCATGAGTGGTTTTGTGATGTACGTGTTAGAAAGTCATTTTAGAGTGTCTGATCCCTGTTGTATGAAAAAGACACAAGAATCTAGAAAGCCTGTGTCCTTAAGATGATCCCTCAGGATGCCTGCCTGTAGAGCCTCCTGCCTCCTCACGCCTCCAGAACGTGTGTCAGCACCGAATGCACCTCTTGTGCAGGCGAAGGGAGGTGTAGCCATTGCTGAATCGACCACTTGCTCATTACATGCTGGTTTCCTCTTTGCAGTTGGCTGCTTGCATCTGGCTGAGTTCCTGTAAACTCAGCCTGTTTACTGCTGCGTCTACAAAATGCTACGCCACATTTTAACACGTAGCAGGAAATAACATGGGCAACTGCCCGGACCTTGAGACTCTATCCTATGGAACAATTGGACCACAGTTCACTGGTCCTTCCTCCACAGGTCCCATTCATCACTTTCCTTCGTGGATTCCATATATTATTACCACCCCTACAACCAATCTTTATGCTATCCGGACCCTCTGCTTCTCCTACTTGTAGGTAGAAGAAAAAGTCCTTTCACTTTGGTTACTATGAGTAAGTTACAGTTTGATGAAATCAATTCATGAAGAGGCTAAGAGAAAAGGAATTGAGATACAGAAAAGTAACAGAGACACATAGGGAGATAGGGTATCTCAGAGCAAAAATGACATATTTTAAAGTAAGTGGGGTCAAGCTACACATAAGCTTGACTGAAAAAAGTCTTCAGGGCAAACACCCAAGTCTAGAAGCAAACAAGCCACGGAGACACGTCTGTTATCTTTGTGTTGTCCCCATAGCTCGATAAATTGGGTCACTTGATGGGGATTCTGTCCCTCCCAGAGCCTGCTTTTTTAATTTTTAAATTCTTACCCAAGGATACATTTTTATCGACTTTTTTTTTTTTTTTTTTTTTTTTTTTCTTAGAGGTTGGAAGGAAGGGAGAGAGACAAAAAAACATCAATTGTTTGCTTTCCACAGGCACCCTGACCGGGCTACCTACGTATGTGCCCTGGCTAGGAATCGAACCCACAACCTTTTGGTGTAGGGGACAATGCTCCAATCAACTAAGCCACTCAGCCAGGGCCCTGAACCTGCTTCTTAGTTGTCTTTTGGAGTTTTTGTGCTTCTATGTCTCCCAGTCCTGAGCTAATCTCTGTGTGTGAGGACACAGTTTCTGATTTCAAAACTTATTACAAAGCTACAGTAATCAAGTGACTTCCCCTCTAAAATCGGGATAAAGAGTAAAGTATAAATCATTGGGGGAAGGGGAGAAATCAACATTCAAATGCTGGGAAGACCAGGAACTAACTTCAAATCCAAAAGGTCTCAGGCAGGATTGAAATCAGCATTCCAGGAGCTGGCCAGAGCCTGGCCAGAGATAGAGAGCAATTCAGGAAAAAGTTAGGAAGGTTATGGACACAGACAAGAGTGTGGTGAAGGCCTGGGGAGATTGATGGGGGGTGGGGGTGGGGGGTGAGTGGGAAGTGGACGGGATTGTTGGAGGGGGTGGAGGAGGACAACTGTAATATTTTCAACAAAAAAATACATAAAAAGTGAGGAGGGTTCATGGAGGTAGAGTCTTGATGAAAGAAACTTCATCTTATCTTCATTAATTCATGGTGTGCAGGCATATTGGCCTGGTTTTAGGAACTACCAATGAGGCAGGGTGAGGTTGACTCTTGGTGCCTCGTCTGATAAGTAGTAGTTGGTGTCTAGATCTCTTGTTCCAAATCCAGGTTGAGAGAAAGGTCTAGACTAAAGGGAAGTTTGTCCACCGTGAAAGCATGCTTTCACAATCGATTCATTCCATTACTCGTAAATTCTCCTGCCATTCTGGGTTGCCCTTGCCTTTAATCCAAGTCATTGGTTTGGGCCACTGTCTTGGGCTGTGGGAAAGAAAGCACCCTCCTCCATATTTACGTGCCTTCCTGATGGAGCCAGAACAAAACAGCCATAACTTACGCAGCTACCCTGTGCTACGGAAGCAAGTTTGAGTCATTTTTGTTTAATAGCAAATTTTCTATCCTGTTACAATTGCATTGAAGCCAAATAAAGTGACAGAGGTTTTGGTGTGGGGAGAGGTGGGCTTGGGATGAGTGGATATAAAACTTCAGGAGATTTGGGGGTTCGTGGGCTTTTGCCTAGAACAATGGGAATGGAGAATATGAGATAAAGGAGTTTTTCGGCTGGAGGGGGAGAAGATATTCATTTGTGGGATACGGGGATGGGTTGTGAGAATTAAAAGGAGAGGATAGTTTAGATATATAGTTTTATAAATGCCTAAACACAGACATGGAAAAGAGAATTTACCTGACTCCAGCATCCCATATAGCCTCTTTGGGTGAAGTCAATATAAAATGTATAGAAATAAACCAATTATACCCAGACACATTTTGGAAAAGCCATGTTGATTGACATTCCATGTGGAAAAGAGGCCAGAAGTTTTTTTTTTTTATTGATTAAGCTATTACATATATGTCCTTATCCCGCATTGCCCACCGACCCCTCACCCCGCAGAAGTTTTGTTCAATGCAAATAAATCCTGTATTTTGATTTGCAGAAATGCTGGCTACTGTATTATTTAATGCAGTTATATTAATACAATGGTAGTCTATTTAACAGTGTAATCTTTTGTACAATGTTTACCATGGGGAGTAAATGAAGCATTTTAAACATTGTAATGAAATATGTCTGTTGGTAAGACAGTCATTATGAATTGTTTTGGTAGATAAATTTTATTCGGTTCTATTTAGACATGATCAGATTTTATTTTATACCTATACTGTTTCTGGTAATGCAAGGGGAAACCTTAATTCTGGTTGATTAGTGTTCTTTTCCCTCATCACTCTGTGTAGATGTTCTTGAGAGAACTGTTAATCATAAAAAGGCAACGTGAAAGGAGACAAGCATTTATTTGAGATCAAAGAAGTCAAGAATCAAAAGTATTCTAATTATGATGTGAAGGCCAGCCGGGTGTTTATCACAAAGAGGAAGGAAAATAATTACATAAATGGAATGAAGGACACCAGTATCCTATTGGTGCTAGTAAGCTAAGGAAAGAATTTCCGCAGGTGGAAATAAGCCACGTAATTTAGCCTTGTCGTCACGATGCTTTGCAAACATACAGCGCTGGCTTGGCCCAGGCCAAAATTGACGCTCCTCATTTCAGACATTCCTAAGGTCTGGGGAGTAAGATGCTCCAGGCAGTTCCCCTGGGATGGTTTCTCTGACCACATTTTCAAATGGCCTTGTTTATATTATTTTTCACAGAATAGATAGAGGTGTGTTTTTAAGTTATGTTATTAAAGTCAGGAGTCCAGTCTGGGTACAGGGAACAATGTGCTACAGTATAATCATGTGGGAGGATCAAAAGTGGGAACCCTGAGAAACTACCCCAGGCCCCACTTGCTCATCCTGGCCTTGCTAAGCCCTCTCCTGCTCCCAGAGGAGGCGGAGCACAGGGTCAGGGACCTCCGCGCAGTTCTGAAGTCACACATCATCCAAGCTGTGCTAGCGCCCCAGAGCTGTAGGAATTGAGACCATGGAAGAGCCTGCCCTCCTAACACCTCTGTGAGGGGGGTCACAAAGCAAGGGCTTCAGACACTATCACACGCCCTCACAGCCCCAGGCTGGGAAAGTCCCTATGTTATCACAGAAAAGCCAACTATCTGTAGCACGGCCAATCTTGTGAGCATTCTGGTAGACAATCTTTTTAAAAAAAATTTAGCCCAGCTGGTGTGGCTCAGTGGTTGATTGTCAACTATGATCCAAGAGGTCATGGTTCAATCCCCAAACAGGACACATGCCCGGGTTGCAGGCTCCATCCCCAGTGTGGGCCGCGCAGGAGGAAGCTGGTCAACGATTCTCTCTCTCATCATTGATGTTTGTCTCTCTCTCTCCCTCTTCCTTCCTCTCTGAAATCAATAAAAATATATTTAAATAAATAAATAAATAAAATTTAAAGATATTTGTTATAATAATGTAACCCCTCGAATGTATGAAATAATTATTGTGTGAACTGTTTGCTGTATGGAAACCCCCAATACTCTGTATCTTCCAAAATGAATGAACACCCCACTATCTTGATGTGAAAGCTCTGAGCCCTTAACGTGTAAAAGCCCTGCTCCCAGCATAAGGCACACCGTCTGGCCCACACTGATGAGGACACAACTTGTTTACGGCGGTCTCTATAACCCCAGGACCAGCTTCAGCTGAGGTCTCCTGCCCGGTAAGAGGAGGACTCCACGTCGCTCCGAGAGACAAGCCCGATTGCTCTGCTGTGTGAGCCTGAACCAGCTGCGGCCGCCTGCCTGTCTCTGTTTTCGTCGTCTGTCCTTCAGTGTGCACCGCCGGGTGGCCTTTGCTGGAGCCCGGGACCCACTAGGAATAGGTGAATAAACCCGTGTGATTGCATACTCATTCTGTCTTGTGTGTCATGTGTTCCGGTTCGGCTCAGCTGTAGAGACTGAAGTACCAGGGGATAGGCCGTTATTGCTGACTCCTGGTCACCTGTGTTTGTCCCACTGAGTCTAGAGATAATCAGTTAATTAGGGTATAATTGGAACAATATTTCTCTAGATTCAGTGCATTCCAAGCAGAATGCCTCACCTGCCCCGGGAAGCAAAGCATGGTGGGTGCTAGAATGGCTGGACCCTCCCCAGACAGACTGCCGCCGCCAACTCTCCTGATAGTCCCTTCCTGGCACCGTGCCAACCCCAGGTGATTTCCGGGAGACACCAGGCTGTGCAGGAGGCCTGGGGCCCAGCGGCTTTGTTGGGAGAACAAGGAACCAATCCGGGGCTTCGCTTCCCTCAGCTGTAAAATAAAGGTGTTGGCTTGGAGTATATGTAAGATCCTCTACAACTTTTGTCTTCTACAAAAGACAGCAAAAAGAGAAGCTTCTAAAACAAGCATTCTCATTTATAACATGGAACAAAGGGAGAGAGAATTTGGTTACCGGTTTGTATCGCCGAACGGGATAATTACGTCCAAAGCGGATTGTTTGGACCAATTTTCTGTTTGGCTGTCTAGCAGGATCAAAGTAATGACCACCTGCCAATTTTTCTCTCACTTTTCTGTGCAGTTAGCCAATATTTTCTCATTGCAGAAACATCCTTGCTGCCTTTATCCAGTTCACCTGTGGGAAGCCCATTTTTCAAAGAATGCATATGTGATAGTTTTGGGAGGGTAGGTGTGGGAGGGGAGAGGATTTCCACAGACAGGAAGTAGTCTTGGCCTGTAGCTAACTGTCTAGCTCTGGAACCTTCCACACAATGGCTTTTCCTAAGTGACATTTAGGACTAGGAGGGTCTGAGCTTCTCTGCTGGCCACGGGACCACTGTAGATGCTGGGCATTGGGAGAAGGTACAAGCGGCCGCAGGAAGACGGCAGAGACTTGATTGCAGACCAGGCAGCCATTGCAAACACAGGAACCCTCCAGTGCAGCAGCACCTGACTCATCAGCAGCACACTTTTATACTAAGTTGGACAAAAGAGGCTTCTTGCAAACAGTGACATCAATGCGCCTGCAGAGTGCATACAGTAAAACTGACGTGTCATTGCCTTGGCACATGCCTATGGCGAATGGGCCTTGAACATCCAGCAGACTCTGGTCAGGGTCCCCACAGGCCTCAGACCTGCAACATGAGCATTGGTCAGCAATTCTCAAGTTTTTCTATATTTGGAATTACCTGCAGATCTTGAAAAATCCAAATACTTGGTTACTCCCACCTCCCCATCATTGCGATTTGATTAGTATGAGATGAGGCCTGGGTGTTGGGAGTCTTAAAAGCCCCCCAGGGGATTCCAATGTAGGACAGGGTTTGGGAACCCTCCGCATTTGGTTCATGCCATACAAAGTTAGTCATGTGAGGTGGTTTAGCTTTTCTACAGTGTATTTCTTGTAGTGGTTGGGCCTGCAGCAATGTGGGCAAGATTGAAGGCACTTGATGGCACAGTCCGGCTTCTTAATCTAGCTCTGTCTTCTCTGGTTCGGTAAATGGTCTCAGACTGGCCAGTTAATTTTGTTTCATTTCCGTCTTCTTATGTATATGGTGAAGATAGCATGCCTACCTCATAGGGTGTTCTAAGGATTAGATAAATTGGGAAAGTGCTTGGCCAGAGCCTGGTATGCAGAACTTGACACATTCCAGTCATCAATAGAGCCTGTTAGAATTTTAAATCTGTTTTTTTGTTTATAAGAAAAAAATTCTTGGAATTCTTTGAGCCTGAGAAAGTTATTATCAACCTTTCTTTATCATCTAAAGATTTCATAATGAATGTATATTTCTTTTTTATTAGAAAATTAATTTTTGAAAAAGAAAAAAGACACTTTTCTTTCACTGCTGAGACTCTCCGCCCTCACTCTCCCTTTATTTCTCCTTCTTTCATTCTATAAAATGGGAGTGATTTTGTGAGGTACTGTGCAAAAGCAATTACAAACTAGCATCTAATTGAACGATCATTCTAGAATCTTTTACAAGCCTAAGGCAGCAGGAGGTAATGAACAGAACATGGAAGGAGTTTAGTTACTCTGTTAAGTCAGGTGTCGGCAACCTGCGGCTCCGACAACTGGCAAGCCTGTGTGAAAGTGAAGGTAACGTCTTACAGCCCTGATGTGCTGACACTGTGCACTGAGGTTCAGGAGCAAAAATCCCATTAGCCAGGTAAATTAAATATTTTAATTAGCTATTAATTTGTAAAAATATATTTTACATTGTTAAGTGAAAAAGTCCTTTTTTTCTTCAGATTGACAGCTAACTGCACGATCCGGTATATATTATAGCATCAAGGTAAGAAACAATATATGCAGTGTTATATTTGTTTTAAATGTTGCAACGGTTTTGCGGCTCCCAGGTTTTTTTTTCCTTTGGAAACGGGTCCAAGTGGCTCTTTATGTCTTAAAGGTTGCAGACCCCTGTCTTAAGTAATAGCAGAGAAACTTTCTAGATTTCCTAATGCTTGGCTTGGCTTTTGATTAGATCTGCAACTCAAATCACCTGGATGAGCACACAAGAGAATTTATATGTACTTATAAAGGTTCATTAAATCCCAGTTATGAAGGACAACAATTTTATTGCTGATCCCTCCTAGCAGGTCTACCTCTAAAATTATTATGAATAGTGCAGTAATATTCCTCTACTGTAAAATGGTAAAAGTCGGTTTTCATGTTATTTTCTATATATACATATATATATATGTAATTTTTGGCAGTATTACATTTTCTCCCCCTTTCACCCCTTTCTCCCAGAATCTACCTCCACTCCCCCATATCCCCACTCCTGCCCAGGACTTCACCACTATATTGACCATGTCCATGGACTATGCATATATTAGAGGTCCGGTGTTCAAAATTTGTGCACTGTGGGGGAGAGGGTTGGGGGTTAGGGGTGGGGGTGGGGTGTCCCTCAGCCCAACCTGCACCCTTTCCAATCTGGGAGCCTCTTGGGGGATATCTGATTACCTGTTTAGGCCTGATCCAAACAGGCAGTCAGATATCCCTTTCACAATCCGGGACTGCTGGCTCCCAACTGCTTGCCTGCCTGCCGGATTGCCCCTAACTATTTCTGCCTGCCAACCTGATCACCCTCTACCCACTCCCCTGCCAGCCTGTTGTACGCCTAACTGCTCCCCTGCCTGCCCAATAGTCCCCAATTGCCCTCCCCTGGCTGCCGCTGGGAGGGGATTGCTGCATGGGGGTGAGGGTGGCCACTGTCTAGGCTGATAGCCCAGGCTGCTTCTGGGAGGAGATCACTCTGTGGGGAGTGAATTTGTTTTTGTTTTTTGTAAAGGGTCAGGAAGGCCTCTGGGCAGTATTCCTCCAGGCTGCTTAGCTGCTGGCTCTCAGCCGCAGCCCTCCCTGGGACTTGGGGGCTCCAGCAGGCCTGAAAGAACTGGGTGCTGTCATCTTGTGGCTATGGGCGCCACCATGTTTCTCGTGAAGTGAATGTTAATTTGCATATTACTCTTTTATTAGGTAGGATAAGTTCTCTTGACCCCCCAACCCCACATTAGGGATGTCAGTCTGTTTCGTGCCTCTATGCTTTGGGTCTCATTTTGCTGGACAATTCCTTTTGTTCATTCGATTCCAAAAATAAGTGAGATTTTGTGATACTTGTCTTTCTCAGTTTGGCTTATTTCACTTAGCATAATATTTTCCAGGTTCATTCATACTGTCTAAAAGTGTAAGAGAGTCCTCTTTTTTTACAGCAGTGTAGTATTCCATATTGTAAATGTTCCACAGCTTTTTTTTATCCATTCATCTACTGATGGGCACTTGGGTTGTTTCCAAATCTTAGCTATTGTAAATAATGCTACTATGAACAGAGGGGTGCATATATTCTTTCCGAATGGTGTTTTGGGGGTTTTAGGATATTTTCATAGAAGTGGGATTGCTGGGTCAAAAGGAAGAAATAATCCAAAAATTTACATGGAACCATAAAAGATCCTGCATAGCTGCAGCAAGCTTGATAAGGAAGAAGGAAATAGGAGGGAGTCACAATATGGATATCAAACTATCCTACAAAGCCATTATAACCAAAATAGCCTGGGACCGGCATAAGAACAGGCACATAGACCAATGGATCAGAACAGAGACCCCAGACATTGAACCACACCATTATGGTCAATTAACATTTGACAAAAGAGGTAAGAAAATATAACAGAGTAAAGACAGTCTCTTTGACAAATGGTGCTGGGAAAACTGGACAGACACATGCAAAAAGATGAAACTAGATCACCAACTTACACCACACACACAGAACAAACCCAAGGTGGATAAAAAACTTAAATGTAAGCCATGAAATCATTAAAAAAAATCTTAGAGTTCTCCTAGGCAGAAAAATCTCAGACATTTCATGTAGCAATATGTTTATGGTTACATCTCCTAGGGCAAAGGAAACCAAGGAGAAAATAAACAAATGGGACTACATCAAAATAAGAAGCTTCTTCACAGCAAAAGAAACCACCATCAAATTGGAAAGGGAGCTCACTGGATGGGCAAACATATTTGCCAATGATACATCTGATAAGGGGTTAATTTCCAAAACATATAAAGAACTCATACAACCCAACAAAAGGAAGACAAACAATCCAATGATAAAGTGACAGAAGACCTGAATAGACATTTCTCCGAAGAGGACACGCAAATGGCCAAGAGACATATGAAAAAAATGCTCAAAGTCACTAATCATCAGAGAACTGCAAATTAAGACCACAATGAAATATCACCTCATTCCTATCAGAATGACTGTCATTAAAAATCAACAAGTGCTGGCGAGGATGTGGAGAAAAGGGAACTCTAGTCCACTGGTGGTGGGAATCCAGATTGGTGCATCCACCATGGAAAACAGTATGGAGTTTCTTTAATTTTAAAATATATATATTTTTAATATATTTTATTGATTTTTACACAGAGAGGAATTGAGAGGGATAGAGAGTCAGAAACATCAATGAGAGAGATACATCGACCAGCTGCCTCTTGCACACCCCCCACTAGGGATGTGCCTGCAACCAAGGTACATGCCCTTGACCGGAATGGAACCCGGGACCCTTCAGTCCGCAGGCCGACGCTCTATCCACTGAGCCAAACCGGATTCCGTAGTTTCTTTAATTTTTAAAAATGATTAAACCAATGTCAAAATTCACATAAGCTTATTCCACCTTGAGCAAAATGCAGATATTTTGAGTGTGAGGTGACACAGAGGGATAGGTGTGCTAATTTGGAAAAATTTTAGGCAACTATGCTTAGCATCTCTACTGAGGTGCCTTAGTGCTGAACCAAGTGATGAAATACTGGCCCCATTAGCCTGCAGGACTCCTACCATCATTGGGTTTGCTGCCTCTGATTGACAGTGAGTGGCCTTGACAGCTCTCCCCTGCATGCCAAGAAAATATTGTCATTTTTCATGTGTGTCATAATGTGAAAAAGATGGAAAGCTCTGTTTACAACACTATTTCTTTCAGTGAATTTTTTTTATTATTATAATCAAAGTTTCTTGGGTTATAACTTGAATAATTCTAATATTTGAAGAATAAAAATGAAGAATTCCTGACCATTTCAAAAAGTCATCCGATTTTAACACATTCATTTTAATTATGCAGGAAAACAAAATTAGAGTTTGCTGTCCAAATTATGTAATAGAGATGATTCTGCAGTACATTATAATATCAAAAAACCTGGGCTTTCTCAGTTTGGGAGGGCCATTATTATGGTAATGGGTAAATGATTCATTTAGGTAAAAAAAAATTCCCATTTTAGGATATCTTTGTAAAAATATAATATCCCTTCACACATGGACTTGGGCCCATTTAGTATGTTTCTAAGTGCTACAAATAATGACTTCTGCATCAAAAAATAAATCATATCCTTCTCTTTCTTTTTTATGTGTTGTTAGGTTTCACTTGACCTTGACTTCAACCTTGAAAATAAATTGGGAGGAAGAAATATGTTTAGGGTTGAGACTGAAATAAGTAGTGTAGAATTCTAAATCATGGTTAAAGTAAAATAATTCAATGGTGTGGGGACAGAATGCAGTATAAATAGAAAGACTATGGAAAGATTGTCCAGAAGCCAGAATTTGGGTTCCAATGCTAAAATTTTAGAGTTGGAAACAAGCTTAGAAATTTTAAATGAGAAAACTAAAGGCCATAAAAGATTATAGATTATCGTTCAAGAATAGAGCTAAATTGTGTGTTTTAGCAATACTACCTTTACCAGACAAATTTCCCCACCCTCAGAGCTGGATAAGTCTCCAATATCAATCCTGCTACTGACATGGGATTTCAGAAAGACTTCTGGAAACATCAATGTTCCCATTTGGCACCAAAGCGCCTACTATTCCAGACATTTCCTGTGGTGGCCTATAACCACTGCCCCACCTCGTCTCCATCTCGTTCCCTGACCTTCTCTTCCAAAAATATTGTCTTCTTGTACTTTTAAATATATAGATTGCTTCTTTCTAAAGATTAAAAACTTTTTAAAAATTAAATTTTTAGTGTTGAAAGTATTACATATGACCCCTTTTTGACCCCTCCTAGCCTGCCTCTACCCCAGGCTTCACCACCCTATTGTCTGTGACCATGGGTTATGCATATGTCCATACAAGTTCTTTGGTTGATCTCTTCCCTCCCATCCATTCTCCCCCGCCTTCCCTCTGAGATTCCGAGGTTCCTTCTGTGCTTCAATGTCTCTGGATCTATTTTGTTCATCAGTTTATTTTGTTCCTTTGATTCCACATATGAGTGAGATCATGCGATACTTGTCTTTCTCTGACTGGCTTATTTCACTTATCATGATACTCTCCAGGTCCCTCCATGCTGTCTCAAAGGGCAAGAGATCCTTCTTTTTACTGCTGCATAGTATTCCACAGTGTAAATGTACCACAGCTTTTTTATGCACTCATCTACTGATGGGCACTTGGGTTGTTTCTAGATCTGAGCTATAAATAAGATTAAACACTTTTGAAGTAAGATCTGAGTCTTCATCTTTGTATTTTAGGATGTAACATAATATGTTGAGCCTACTACTGGTAGTTATTGTAGTTATTAAATATTTGTTAAATGAAGAAAAAATGCCTAAGAGAAAATATCTGAAATCAATCCTAATGTGGAGAAAACTCAAAACAACCAAGTTAACATATATTATCTCACTAGGCCAGAGGAAAATTGCAGTTACAAACATCTACAGACTGGGTCTCTGCCAGGACCATCAGGATTCGATCTCCAACCTCCCTGAAGCGTTAGCAGTTACCCTGTCATCTGGAACATGGGTTCCAGGGCCCCCTGAGTAAGAGCAGCCCAGCCCTTGCCATCTTGTTCATGACAACAGCTAGCAGACATAAATCTTGCTTTAATTCTTTCTTTCTCCTCAACATTGTCCCCTTTTCTTAGTTATTTTGGTTTATCCTCACTGTAAAAATAGTTTAAAGATGATGGATTGACCAGGCACATTTATCTCCCTCCTAAGATGTTAAAATGATGGTAGAGGAGAAAAGAATACCCAAAGGACAAAAAAAGAAAGAAAAGAAAGGAAAAGAAAAGAAAAGAAAAGAAAAGAAAGGAAAAGAAAAGAAAAGAAAAGAAAAAAGAAAAGAAAAGAAAAGAAAAGAAAAGAAAAGAAAAGAAAAGAAAAGAAAAGAAAAGAAAAGAAAAGCAGCAGGACAGAGGCATCGGTGGCAGGGAATGTTGGTAGCGGTTTAGCAGAGGGAAAGCAGGCTGCAGTGGTAACTGAACTAAGGGCAGAGGAAACTGTTTAGGGGAGGAGAGGGCACGCTTGTCCCAAAGAATAGCCATGAGGCCAAAGGCCACTGAAGGTGGGGAAATGTGTTGGCAAAGAGAGATGGATTGAAAGTCTGGGGACTGAAGAGTGGGCCATCTCTCCTTCAAACAATAAATAATAATTTTTTTAAAGTGGTAGAATGAATGATTTCTATTGAGACCACATAACATTTACACAAAATCTAGTCTTTACAGAAGTTATGGACTGTGGGCCAAAAATATTGTGTGCTTTTTGTTTGTTTTTATTTTAATCCTCTCTAATTACAGTTTTATTTTTGTTTTTAATCCTTTCTGTTGAAAGTATTACCTATGTCCCCTTCCCTCCCACCTCCACTTACCCCCTCTAGCCAGGCCCTGCCTCTTATCCCAGGCCCTTACTGCCCCACTGTATGTGTTCATGGGCCATGCATATATATATGCAAGGTCCTTGGTAAAACACACACACACACACACACACACACACACACACACAACCCCCCAAAAAACTCCAAACAAAACAAAAACAACAACAAAAAAACCTACTGCTCTATTCCACTCAGTGGTGACCCACTTCAGATCACTATAACAAACAAGAGCAATCCTCTCTTCCAACAGTTTGAAGGAAAAAAAAATTCTGAGACTGCATCGTTAATACTTGGGTTACTTGTTATTTCTGAACCGATTATGGTGGCCAAAGGGAATTAATGCTCTGCTAATTAGACCTGGGTTATAGAGGTGGGCCAGGGGTGATTCCACAAGAAAAAGATGAGCTGTGTTATATGAAAAGGAGAAGAGGGTTCTGGGGAAGCAACAGCCTTAACTCTCTATCACTGCTCGTACAGAGTTGGATGGGGCCTCATAGTAGCCACTAGTCTGGCTCCTGGTGGTTTGGTATGAGCCAGAACCATCCCTGGGCCAACCAGTGGGGACCAGGTTTGCACATGGTCCACAAGAAGAGACAATGAACTATCTCTGACTGCTCTCCTCGGGAGTCAGTGACCAGAAAACATTAATCACAGAAACTTTTCTGCTTTCTCATACCCCCTTAATAGCCTGTTTTACAACTGTCACCATTGTTAGAAAATTTCCCTTTGTGCTGTTAATTTGACCTAATCCTTTGATTCTATCCCCAGTATCTCTGAATATAACCCGATATGATTCTCTGTGTAATATAAATTCTTATGCTTGAAGATGATTGTAAAATGTTCTCTCTGGATGAAGGACTTTCATCTTTAACCACAATATTTTGCTTTCCAAACCTTTAATCATCTTTGTGGGTCTCCTCTGAACTGCCTCCAGGTTTTCTGCATTTGTCGCAAGCTGTAGAGTCAAATACCGAATGTAATAATCTAGGGAACCCCACAACAAAGTAAAGGCAGTTGCTCAGCAAAACAGAAGGAATATTTTAGTTTTTCATAGCACTTCATAGTCTTAAAAAGACCTTCTCAGGCCTTATAATGTTAGTTGAGGTATAAGCATTGCTTTATCCTCCTCCTAAACTTGTGATGGTTGATGTGGGTATATATGGACTCAGGTCCAGATTAAGGAAGCTCGGTGCTCCACGTTAGGGCAGTTTGAAGTCCAAGGTGGTTCTGAGGCTGTGTCAGAAAGTCATGTCCTTATTCTTCCCTGGGGCCAGAAACAATATTGAGGAGAAGATAAATCACAGGGTGTTCCATGGTCTGGACCAAGCTGTCCAATAGAGCATTCAGTCATGATGAAATGTTCCTTATCTGTGCTGTCCATTATGGTGCTACTAGTCATAGGTGGCTGGCCAGTGAGTACCAAATATGTGGCTAGTACAACTGAATAATAGTATTTTTACTTTTTAAACAACTTTATTTAAATTCAAATTTCAGTAGTTATGTGTGGCTAGCAGCACAAGCTCTCGACCGTCTCTAAGTCTGGGTCTAAGCTGATTTGGTTTCTGAAACACAGCAATGAGGCACTTCGGTCCATCTTCACATTCCCATTTTTGTCCCATCATATTATTTTTTTTTTATGCATCTCAGTATTATTTAATTAAATGTATTTGTCCTTAGGAATGCTTGCACTGTGTGACTAATTAATGGTTTTCTATAGAAATAGATTAATAGATACTTAGCTCTTTGCCTGGCACAGTAGATTTATGTGTCAATAAATTTAGATGGACACAAAAGCAAAAGTACCAAATGGTATATAAACATGTTTTGGTGAAGAAAATAGGTCTTAAGAGAGCCTGTGTTCTAACTACCCATCTGAGACTAAGACCAACACTGCTAAGCCATAGACAGTGTAGCATTTAATTTACGCATAATTCATTTACTGGCATAAAATGTTATATTAAAGAATATACAGCCGAAACTGGTTTGGCTCAATGGATAGAGCATCGGCTTGGGGACTGAAAGGTCCCGGGTTCGATTCCGGTCAAGGGCATGTACCTTGGTTGCGGGCATATCCCCAGTAGGGGGTGTGCAAGAGGCAGCTGATGGATGACTTTCTCTCGTCAATGTTTCTAACTCTCTATCTCTCTCCCTTCCTCTCTGTACAAAATCAATAATATATATATATATATATATATATATATATATATATATATATATATATATGTATATATATATAAAAGAATATACATAGTATGACAGAACTTTTAATCTGACTCATGCTTTTCCTCAGTTTAGGAAAAATTCTTAGCCATCCCTTCACATATTACTTCTCCGCTATTTTCTTTTCTCCTTTCATAACGCCTATCAGACAGAGTTTGGAGCTTCTCCAGTACCCAATCCTTTCTAATACAGCCTCGAAATCTGGATTTTCTTGTTAATGGGGCATTTTCTATTCCAAGTCTTCCTACTGAGTCATTATTTAGCCCATTTTTTACAAATCTAAAATTATCATCAAGGTTAAAAATTGAAATTCATCACATAAATTAATCAAGCACTTTTCAATTCAATTCACAAATCTATAATATTTTATTCTCACATAATTGCAAATGTTTGCTGCTGTCACATTTATGCAAATGTTACTTAATTCTCTAATTGGTAGTTCTGCCTTCTCGTAATATCACTTAATTTTTTTAACTATTATGATTTAGTAATAACAAATAACCACTTTTCTCATTATACACAAATATCTCTCAACATTTTTTTGCAGCCAGATTAGAACTACATTCCAAGTAATAGGATTATGTTGCCTCCCGTGAGGTGTGATAGATTTTGGATCTAACCTTGACAAGGTTCAAGTAATGAAGACACAATAAAAATAATGTAGAGGCTGTGGCTTGAGCAACCCGTGTTAACTCAAGGGTTCTTTTAATTATCTCAGCACTGAGATGAAAAGCCATTCAGGAGATTGTTTTCTAGTTGGCTTTGGTGGCAAGAGTTTATATTACCCTTTCTCATGAGAATGATGACAAACTTAATACAATTTGAGAAATCTAGTTCATTTTCTTCGAAAGTTGTACAACTCCCCACCACCCCCAGTCGGGTTACTAAGTTGCTTAGAGTGTTGTCCCAATACACCAAGGTTGTGAGTTCGATCCCTGGTCAGGACACATATAAGAATCAACAAATAAATGCACAAGTAAGTGGAAAATCAAGTTAATTCTCTAACTCCCTTCCTTCTTCTTCTTCTCTCTCTCTAAAAGAAAGAAAAAGGAAATCAATCAACCAATAAATAATTTTTAAATGTTCAACTCTCCAGGGTCTTTGGAAGATATTACTTGGATTTTGAAGAGCAAACTAATTAGAATGGGATATCTCAGTATTTAATCATTGCACAGGTTATTGAATACTTGAAAGCTCAGTTTTCTACTGTTTGCAATAGTTATTGAGAGCTACTGCTTCCTGATAATTTCTTACAATCATTCCTGTGAATCAGAGGTTTTATATGTATAAAAACAGATGACAAAGTTTTTCTTACCTTTTTGAGCTTATGAAAAGAGCCATTTTGAAAGCCTGAAACACAAATAAACATGTTAATAAAAGACACTCAGCAAAATGGAAGATTCTATCAGTATAGTTATTCTCTATATAGTAATACTCAACAAAAGGAAAGCATTTGTCAAAAAATTACCTAAGTCATGCAAAAAGTTTGATTAACAATTTAACCAAATGACTAGGTGCCTCAGAGGCCTGAGTTTTCTAGGAATTTTTTTGAGGAAAGGGAGAGAAATCAGAAGAATTCTGTGCTAATTTAGTTTTCTATTCTTTACAGTGTATTTTTTAATTCACTAATTTCACCATCAATTGTCACAAAGATGTTAATGGATATCAATAGCAAGTACATGGTAATAATAACAATACATTTATATGATATTTTTCTCTAGGAAAATGATTTATCTACACAATGGTATTATATTGTAAAGGAACCAATTTTCTCTTCCTTGGTGGAAATGTCTATTATTGACACTGTATGTTTAAAACCAGGTTTCTCAAAGTAAAATATATTGTGCTACTGATAGAAAACTCTATGATTTTGAAAGTTACTACATGAATAATTATTTACGTGGTAATTAAATAAAGAATAATATGTAAGGGCCATATATGAATGACTGAAGTTTGAGAAACTCTGGCTTAAGGTATTTTTAAGTAATCCAAGATGCTTCCTGTAGAGAAAGGAGAGACCGAACTGGATTTTAGTTGGAAATTTAAAAGGAAGGAGGTGAAAGAGAGATGCATTAGGCATGCTGGCAGGGGGTTAGCCAAATAGGAGCAGGCTTCTTTGACACAGCTTCCTCTCTTGAAGTCATTGGCTTTGGTAAAATTAAGTCTCAAGCTCATTTGGAACAAAGAGCAAGAAGCACCTAACAGTTGAGTCTGTTTGAACCTCAACATTCAGTAAGGTTAACGAGACAAAAAAATGTGTCCAGAAAGAGGGCAAAGACTTCCAGAGCTGGGTATGGAGACCTCCAAATAGGTCAACCAAAGGCCTGAAGTTTCAGTGCTATGGACGAACACCCAAAAGGAGTTTCTGGTAAGCATCAAAGAGAATGCCTTTCTCTCTTAGGGATCTATAGGTGATGTCAGGACCGAGTAGGAGTGGCTTACCAAGGGTTGGGGCAGCTCCCCACCCCACGCTATCATGGTGTGGGATTGCTGCTGTATGATGACACTATAAAGCAGACACATTTTAATTGCTTTCCTTATTGTTTTTAAATTCTCTGTAAACCATGGTCTCCCTGGATGGAAGGCTATCACTACCCATTTGCTTACAGACCTGAAGAGTATTTAGTGTGACCATGGAACAGCAGGATAAGATGTCTAATTCTGGGGACATCTGACCTCATGTCTAGAATGCCAAGTGGAAGCTCAGGTTTCTTTGGAAGAAATCTATGTGGAGTGCAGCCTGAGTAATTTGTGTTCCTACTCAGTCCAGATAAGCAAGGAAGTCTTGTTTCCAGTAGGACGACTAGAAGGACTATCAGACAATAGCTGATGAGGAGTTTGAAGCAGGAAGAATCAGAGATAAGTAAGTGGGCACAATAAATGAAGTCTATGCCAAGGTCCAGGAAGACACAGAAGGAAATAATGAGTGTTGTTAAGCCTCCTACAGTTCTTTGGAAATAGCTTCAATGTGCATTGTCCGACTCTTGATTGTGGGACCCAGAAGCAGAAGCTGCGGCATCCTACTTTACAGCTAAGTCTCAGAGGAGCTCTGTGATAGATGGCACTGCTTCAGCTCCTTCCCTGCCCCCAGTCTGAATAGGCCTGCATGACACCGAGTAGAGGTAGAACCTTTCATTACGATTAAGAAAGACTGAATTTTACTTTCCGCTTTAGCCAGGCAAGTTTATCGGAAAGTATACCTGAGGGACTGTGTGCAGAGAACAAAAGTGATTGTTAGATCCCCTGAGCAAGGACGATGGGCCAGGTATAGAAACTCCCCAGGGCAAGCAGCCCTGGGTGCCCAGCAAGGGGCAAAACTGGGACAAGAACCTTGCCCCTGGGTAACCCATCCTCCCCTAGCTTATCCCTGGTCATGCGGTTGGACCTCTGATCTTTTATGTCACTGGTCAGGAGGTGTAGAGCCCCTGACCTTTC
This sequence comes from Pipistrellus kuhlii, assembly GCF_014108245.1. Lineage (NCBI taxonomy): Eukaryota > Metazoa > Chordata > Mammalia > Chiroptera > Vespertilionidae > Pipistrellus > Pipistrellus kuhlii. The sequence goes on from NW_023425405.1 coordinate 6,539,753, forward strand.
CCTCCCTGAAGATAACATTGAGGCCTCCGTTGTGTTTCAGTTCCCGGCCCAGAAAAGCAGCAAAATCAGACAAGGGACACCATGGCTGCCTCAGGACCAGCTGCATTGACTAATGACCCCCCGCCCTGGCACCAACCGCTCAGTGGAGATGTCCACCCTGAAAGAGCACAGCTGGAAAGCTGACAGATACTCTACTGAGACCCTCCCCTGAGCCCTACCTGAAGATTTCCACCTGCAAGAAAGAGATAAATGTGCTCAGGACAGAGAACCCAGTGTACGCTCTCCCGCCAAGGAACACACCCCTGCCACTTCCCTTCTCCCTCTCCTTTCCCCACAGGCACGTATTCTCCAACCTCCAAAGGGCCCCACGAGACTTGCAACCAGGGGAGCAATGGGCAGCGGCAGCTCGTCCCAGGCTTACCCCCTGAACCTGTCTTCAAGGCCCCCTTTTCTTTGTGTAGCCCTTCCTTTTGGATAGCCCCACTTCCCATCCCCTTTCTCCTTAAATAAATTCAGTTTTCTTTAATCATCGTCTGAGATGGCTATTTACCCAGCATGCACAACACCCACTTTAACCTTTCCATGAGTTTAGTATAGACAACTGGGCAGACAACATGAGAGAATGTAGTCTGGCATTGGGAAGTGATTTCAGAGAGAACAGCCATGCCATCCCACAAAAATACTCCCACAGTTATGCATGTGTTGACTGCTCCCTGGATCTGGACTAGCAAGGCAGCATGAGTGTTGAATTCTTAATGATATTGAAATGGTGTTCTAGGCTAAAACGTTCAGAAACAAACCGATAAGCTGTTTTCCTCTCTATTAGATAGGATACTGCATGGCGTGTGGTGTTTGCTTTCTTTAGTTCCCTGGTTGCCTTACAAATACATGATCTGTGTTGTGGTGGGGGTAGAGGAGATGGTGAGGGAGAGAAGAGAATGATGACCACAGCAGCCTCTCACTGAAGTGCATCGCTGGCCCTCCCACTGATTAACATCTTCAGTGGTTATCTCAGTGCTCTGTACCTACGGGCTTTGTTAACTCTCTTCTTGTAGAGATAACATTTATTTTCTGTGTTGGCAGTTGTCTGAAGTGTTCCTTTACCTTCCTCATCCTGATTTTCAGTTTTTCCTGATTCTCTGATGACTGAAAAAGTGAAATGATCTTCAAATTATAATTTACATCAACTGCATGGGTCACGTGAGAGTGAAAACTCACACAAATCTTTTGCTGCACTTTCTTGAGTTCTAACCTGGACTGGTGCTTCGCCCTCTATGTTATAGCCACGGGAAACTTACACACTTTACAGGCAGCATGTGCTTCCCCTTAATCCTTTATATTCCCTGGAATTTTAGTTGCTTTGACTTTTAATCCCTTTAATCTGGTGTTATTACTTCTTTAAACACACACACACACACACACACACACACACACACACACACACATACATTTATATTGATTTCAGAGAGGAAGGGAGAGGGAGAGAGATAGAAACATCAATTATGAGAATCATTGATTGGCTGCCTCATGCATGCCCCCTACTGGGCATCTGGTCTACAACCCAGGCATGTGCCCTTGACGGGAATTGAACCTGGGACCCTTCCATCCACAGGTCAATGCTCTCTCCACTGAACCAAACCAGCTAGGGTATGTAATTGCTTCTTGACACCTATTTGTGTCCTCCACCCAGTTATCCCCTGAAAAGTGACAATCCTTCCTCTGAGGTGATTAATCAGGCCTAGGTAGGAAGAAGGAAGCTACACAGTGTTCCTCTTTCTGAAAATGTGTGATGACAAATGTAAACCATCAGTCATTCGGAGTTAGGTTGGACTGAAATAATACCAATGTCTCTTGTCAATCCAGAGAAATGTCTGTCAAGCCCCGTATGGTTGAAACTTCAAGACTGTCTTTTTCACTTCTCAGCCATCTCATGTATCACTATCCTCTTGTAAACTGTCATTGAGAGCTGCTGAAATTGTGGAACCTAAAGACATGATGATCTTCAGTTTGAGAACAGTCAGCGAAAGGCCTCCTGAGATACTGCAGCATAATGGGCTCCACAGTGAGGGAATATGACCCCTTTGGAGGGAGTAAATCTCCCATTGTAGGAGCTATTCCAGTGTAGTCTGGGATGTTGAAGATATCAAGTAGAGCCTGCGCCATTATATTTGTTTCCTAGAACTGCTGCAACAAAGCACCACAAACACAGTGGCTTAAAACCACAGAAATGTGTTCTCACAGCCCTGAAGGCCCAGTACGCAGTCAAAGGTGTCTGCAGCACCACCTTCTTCTGAGAGATGGGACAGATTCCTCCCCTGCTTCCTCCCAGCTGCTGGCGGGGCTGTCAGCCCTTGGTTTTCCTTGACTGGTAGGTGCATGGCTGCAGTCTCTGCCTCTTTCATGGCATGGAGTTCTCCCTGTGTCTGTCTTGTTTCTTCATTTTAATCCTCACCCAAGGATATGTTTTTATGGATGTTAGAGAGAGATGAAGGCAGAGAGAGAGACAGAAATGAGAGAGAGAGAGAGAGAGAGAGAGAGACAGAGACAGAGACAGAGACAGAGATAGAGATGAGAGAGAGACACACACAGAGAGAGTGTGAGTTAGTTTGATTGCCTCCCATACAAATAAAAAACCTAGGCATGTACCTTGACCAGAAAACAAACACAACCTTTTGGCATCGGAGACAATACTCCAACAACTGAGCCACCTGGCCAGGGCTGTCTTGATTCTTCTTATAAGGACATCAGACATATTGGAGTAGGGCCCACTCTAATTCATTATGACCTCAGGTTAACTTGATTCCATCTGCAAAGACCTTACTTCCAACTAAGGTCACGTTCATAGGTACTGGGTATTTGAACTTTGATATTTTGGGGGAAATACAATTCAACTCATTAGGGTTATATTTCTACTAGCATCCCTGTGAGCATTAATATTTCATAATTTTCACAGTGTGGTGAAGTGGTTTCTTATACTTTAAGTGCATGCTTGATTATCCCTAATTATTTCCTTCAGAGGAAGTGTATTAGAAGGATTAAAGAATAAAGGCTATGTTCCCTGACTTCAGGCAATAGACAGATTTTATTAAAATTATTAAGAGTTAGGTTTGCAGCAGTGGAACCATCTCTTTAGAGGTACTTTCTACATAGAAAGTAACTAAGTTTCTCATCAAAGGGCCTGTAGCAGAAAATCATTTATTCATTCAACAAACATTAATGGAATGCATCCTCTGTGTTGGGCACTGCACTCGATACTAGAAATGCAAAGATGAATAAAATAAAACTTCCCTAGTTGGGAAAAAAGTCTTGCATGCAAAAATTACACTGTGAGGCAGGCTAAAATAGAAAATTATGCAAAGAAAAGGCAGGGGACTATGCTCAAGGCAGAGAAAAGAGCAGAAGCTATACACAGACATGTTAAAAGTTTGGTAATGTGACTGCTCAGCAGATGACTGGAGGAAATAACCTGATGTTACATTGGAAAAGTATAATCAAGCTAGAAAGGCTTTAGGAATTCCTGTCTACAGAACTCAGAATTGATTTCATAGGTCATGGGAAGCTTTTAAAGTATTTGAAACCAAGCTATAACCAGAAGAAATGTTTCTGGAAGAGTTATAATTTCAGGGCAGTGTGGTGGGTAAAGCAGTGTCTAGGATCAGGAGACCATTTAGGAGGTCCTAAGAGTCATCCAGCTATGACACCAAGCAGGACTGAATGCAAAGCATGGTGGCAGTTGTGGGGAGCAGCATATTAACGCAGTAGGCAGTTGGATGCGAGAAATGAAAGGACTTGGTGGCAACTTGCTGAACAATTCCTAGCAATCTGGATTTCTGCACTTCATTATTGTAAAACAAATAAAGAATAAAGAAGGACTTGCACTTTTATTAGGGAAAAAAAAGTTAATTTAAAGAGAATGGATGGGGAAAACAAAAATGAGAGGTCAAGGAGAGATCAAATCTAAACTCTAGCTCAAATGAAAATCAATAAAGGACTTAGAAATATGTATCAGATTAGACCCAAGTTATAATTTAATCACTATCAAAAAAATTCTAGTTATTCATTACTCAGCAGTTTCAAATATCCCATGCCATGCCATCTCACTTGCAGAAAAAGTAGGACAAAATGTACTCCACACACTACTTCAAAAGCACTTGCATGCCAGCTGATGGTCAGTTGTGCCTTCTCATTATTCAGGTTCAGCCCAGGGTGACGTGTCTGTATATTTAGAGTTCCTTCAGCATCTAAAGGTTTAGAGGTGGTAAATTAGATGTTCAAAGGAGTCATTTTCAGCAGCTCTACATTAATCAGACATTAAAAGATCCCTAAGTAATCTGAGATGTGCCTTCCAAAGTGTTCAAGTTCTCTCCTGGATTAAAGCAAAATGGAAAAAGCTTTGTGTGACTATCCACCTATTTTATCTTTCTTAGAAAATAAGTGTCGTTAAGGGAGCAGCTGTGTCTCCTCTCTACTGTCCCTGGAGCAGGTGGTGAGATGAACACTCTATTCCATCTGAAGGTCTAAAGACCAAAAAACAACATGCCAAGTAATTCCACATCTTCAAGTGCAGGACACACTAAGAGACTGTGCAACTCCCCATGGCTTCCATGGGGATTTGAAGAACATACCGTGCTTTCCCCTTCATCCTGCTCCACTCCTATCTCTAACAGAAGCAGAACAAACCCTGGATATTTCTTGAGAGAAGAAGACTTTAAAGAGTTTCTGATGAGCAAAAGGATCAGCTTTGAACACCCAGCCCTCTCCCACTAACACTGTTAGGTAAAATGGTTCCTTTCCCTGGCTCTCCTCTCAGTGTCTGGCTTTGGAGGAGTGAGGAACCGAGCCAGGAGTTGGGAAGAGACAGAGCCAGGAAAAGATAAGATGCCCATCATGTCCCTTTTGTCCAACAGAGGCTTCTAAGCTCAACACAGGCTCAAGTGAGGAAGAAGAGAAATTCTCAACTGGATAGGATTTGGGATATTTGACCAACACTCTGAGCTTTGCTAATTATGAAATCATTAGACTACAATGGCTTTGTTTTTGTTTTTAATCCTATATAATAAAAGCGTAATATGCTAAGTGTCCAGTCATCCAGTCTTCCACTCAACCAATCAAAGTGTAATATGCTAATGATATGCTAAGGCTGTTCAACCACTTGCTATGATGTGCACTGACCACCAGAGGGAAGACACTCTGACCAGTAGGTTAGCTTGCTGCTGGGGTCTGGCCGATTGGGACTGAGTGAGATGGGCTGGACACATCCTCCTGCATCCCTCCCCAGCCTGGATTGTGCACTGGTGGGGTCTCTTGGCCTGGTCTGTGTCCTTTCACAATCCAGGATACCCCAGGGGATGTTGGAGAGCTGGTTTTGGCCTGATCCTTCTCAACTTCCCCTGGTGGTTAGTGTGCTTTCACAGAGAGAATGCTGTTCAGCCAGAAGCAAGGCTCATGGCTGGTAAATGCAGTGGTGGTGGCTAAGAATATCTGACTGAGGGCTTAGGTCTGCTCCCTGGGCTGGAGGGAGCCGGCCTAAGCCATCAGTCAAACATGCCCCAAGGGCTCCTGGACTGTGAAAAGGTGCAGGCCAGACTGAGGGAGCCCTCCCCACCACATGCATGAATTTGGTACACCAGGCCTCTAGTATATGTGTGAGTATATATATATATATATATATATATATATATATATATATATATATATATTTCTCTATTATTAATAGTATTACAGATGTCTCCCATCTCTCTTCTCCCCTGCCTTTTTTTAATGCCATCCCCCCCAAAAAAAAACAAAACTAGTTATTTGTTCTAAGAATGACAGGACATGGTCCTAGGTTTCTTTCAGGAGTAGAAAGATTTGGTCCATAGAGATGGTTTGTAGAGATTTAGAAAAAAGAATATATTTAGTTTCTTAAGAGAATAGATAGAATAAATAAGGTAGAAAAATACAAAAATACAAAATCAACTTAAAGACTAAAGGAGAGACAGAATACAGACTAGTGAAATGAGACCAAGGAGAAGTTAGGGCACTAAGATACATACCACCAAGTCCTGTATAATTTCCTAGAGCTTGGCTTCAAATGTGGTTCTGGTTCTCTCTAACCTAGATGCCTATATAATCAAGTTACATACCATAACCCAAGTCAATAACTGCCCAGATAAAAGAGATCAGTCAAATATTGCTCTTGAACATCTAAACTTATCAATAAGTGAAGTATTCTGCCAATTGTTATCAGAGACAGAAGCAATGAGTTACACTGAAAAATATCATAAGAAAGAGTTGTAGTGTGCTGAGTCAAAACCACATGCAGGCAGAAGAAGCAGAATCATGTTAGCAGAGGAAGCAGATCAGGAGGATGAGGAGAATGAAGCAGGAGTCCAGAGAGATGCAGGAGTGGCATTGCAGACAGAGCCCAGGCACTGCATAAGGAAAAGCAGGCAAAGCCTGTTTTGCAAGTTGCCTTTGTGGACAAAAGGGGCCACATTCTAACCCGACAAGCTCAGGGGAGGCCTGTGTGGCAGTCTTGTAAACTCTAGGACCTAAAGTAACCACAAGGATGGTCTGAAACTAAAACTTTAAGAACAGTTATGGTAGTTAGTCGTGTCGTAGGCCGGTATTTTCCCTGACAAAGGTCAAACTGGACCTATTGTCTTTTTGTATCTGAGATAACATCCTTGTGAAATGTCAGGGTAACTTGTAACTACCCTTTTTCTGGACTCCTCAGGGCACAATCAAATGTACCTGGGCGCCAGAACAGAGACCATAAATTCCTTCATTGTTATTGTTATCCTGTTCATTGTTGACTGTTAACTATCCTACACACACACACACACACACACACACACACACACACACACACACACACAGAAGTAAAATAAATGTGTCTATCATTTTACTTTTTATCCAATCCCAAAGTTCCCCCTATCCTCCTTTTGCTTTCTCCCACCTCCCAAACCTATCACCAGTGGATTTCAAGTAACCACTTATGTCTCCTCCTTTGATTGAAATGTATAAAAATTGGTAAAAAACCGCCATTTTCTATAGCACTATTCCAATATGTTGAGATTTTGCTTCCTGCAGCTGTGGACAGTTTGGCTCAAATAAACTCACAAAAAGTCTTTACAGGTTTGAATGTTTTTACGTTAACATCTTCAACCTGTTGACTCTTCATGAACTTTCTATTCACACACACACTTACAATGATTCCTTGTACTTGAACTCACTGGAATCAGACACTTTTTCCTTGCAACAAACAAATCTGACCGAGACAAATGCTAAGCATACACCCCCAAAGACCTTTCATGGCATTGCCTCCTTTAACTCTCTCAACAAGCTTGCAAGTTGGTTATAATTATTACCAGCTTAGAATCTGGAGATGAAACAAACTTAAAAAATTTATTCAAATTTGCATAGCTACTGAGTGTCTGAACTGAAAATAAAACCCCAGAATTATCTGGCTCCAATGTGCCAAAGTTAATTTTATTATTTTTATTAAAAGATAAATAAAGTATAAAATAAGCAAACAAAAAAGCAAATAAAAGCTCAATAAAAAACCTGTTTGCTCCACATTGGTAAATACCGTGGGTCCCACATATACCAAGATTGTGTATTTAGGTAGAGTTTTAATACGTAGGAACCTAAGTTTAAAAAAATAGAAAAGACAGTGTCCTTAGCTTTGATTTCAATGTATTTTAAAAAGGGAAGTATTTCAATAAAAAAAATTAATTTAATTGACTTATGTTTCTTGAAATGTGGATTTTGACATTTTAATGGAAATGCATACTTTTAAAGATAGCTATGACATATAGAAGGCAATTTATAAACCACTAGTAGCCCATTATCTAGTGGCTGCTGGTGGGGGTGCCTCCCTTCCCCTGGCCACCTGCTGCCAGCCTTGCCCCCGTGTCAAACTCCTAGTCTAGGGGACAATTTGCATATTAGGCTTTTATTATATAGGAATAGAGGTCCAGTGCATGAAATTCGTATATGGGGGCAGGGGGGCGGGTACCCTCAACCCAGCCTGCACCCTTTCTAATCTGGGATATTTCTCACAATCTTAACTGCTGGCTCCTAATCGTTCACCTGCCTGCTTGCCTGGTCACCCCTAACTGCCCCCACCCCCTCCACCCCACCAGCCTGATTGCCCCTAACTTTCCCCACCCCCCTTCAGCCTGGTCACCTCTTACTGCCCCCTCTCCCCCCTTGTTGGCCTGGTTGCCCTCACTGCTGTCATGACACTTGAATGCTGAGGAGAGCCATCAATCTTGGCAGAATGTGTTAACCTCGTGCCTAGGCACTAGTAGTGAGTCAGAGGAATTAAGTTGTGGGAGATTGTGAACAGAGAGTCAGCCTTGGGATGGATGCTTACTCACCGTTTTCTCATTATGTCAGACACCTACAAGAACCAAATCTGGAGGTGTCCTAAATTGAGTGACTGAATGACAACAGGCTGGGATGGGAGGAAGAGAAGAGAAGCAGACCCGTTAGCAACTAACTACAGGGCAGGAGCAGAAGAACACGCTCATTCCTGATGAGTGTTGCCACGGAATGAACTCCCAGAGGGCTCTTTCTGGATCATCCAGAGGGAAGAGTCCAACAGCCCCCGCCAGGCATCACAGACCCCCGGCGCCTCTTTCTTGCTCACACGTGACCTTCCCTTACTGCTGCCCACACCCAGTCCTAAAGAGCAAACACTTCCTTAGGGCCTCGGCACCCATCCCGGCACTAGCTTTGCCTTCCCTTCTCTCACACCCTTCACCTGAGCCATGGAAGCTCTTTCAGATGCCTTCCATCTTTCTTCCCCCATTGTTCCCATCCAAAAGCCCCCTCAGCTCCCCCCTGCGGACCGTCCTCTCCCCTGGCTGCTGCTGTTGCTGCCCCAGGACCTGGGGCTTTTTCTGCCCAGCATCTGACTCAGCTCAGCCCTTGGTTTTAGAAGAGCTTGTGGCTGTGAAAGTTTTTGTGTAAGTGACCTCTCCCTCCACTGAGACAGTGGGGCAGCGCTGGTCTAAGCAGGGCACTTGCATGATTTAGCAGGGCACCTTTGCCAACCATTTTTTAAAAAACATATATGTTTTTATTGATTTCAGAGAAAGGAGAGGGAGAGAGAGATAGAAGCATCAATGACAAGAGAGAACCAATGATGGGCTGCCTCCTGCACTCCCTGTACTGGGGATCGAACCTGCAACATGGGCATGTGCCCTTGTTGAAGGGATAGAAAGCGGGGATTCAGTCTGCAGGCCCATGCTCTATCCACAGAGTCAAACCAGGTATGGCACCAACGGTTCTTTTATTGGAGGTACATGTTGGTATTGCAGTTATATTGGGTCATTTTTTTTTTCTTAAAAGGATGGTGTTTTATCTAGCTGCTGTAGATCAATCAGAAGGGGGATTTCTAAAGTGTCACTTTCTCCATGCCTCCACCGCCCTACCCCCTTTTCCCGTCTCCCCTGCCAACCCCAAAGGCATAGCTAAGGTCACGAACACCCTTGTTTTCTCAGCGATTATGTGTGGATTTGAGAGCTGGACCGTGAAAAGGCTGATGGGAAAAAACAAAGTGTTCATTGGAAATATGATGTTGGAGGAGAGTTCTATGCCTAGGCTAGCATGTGGCTCAATAAACCCTTTCCTTCAGAAAAGCTTTCAGCCTTGAATGTTTTAGTTTAACAACACTAAAGAAGTTCCTTTAACTTCTGGTTTGCTGTTTCTTTTTATAGAACTAGCCATTATAATACAGCAGAACCTATCTCCACAGGTTTTCATCAGAGAGAGCAGTTAGAGAGCCACTGTTCAGTGACTGGCAAGGCATACCATCAACACTTAGGAGAGGTTTCCTTGTTCTTTTCTTTAAAGATTCAAAAGCCCTTGACTAGGAAATGTAGACACACTTATTGTCTATCGGAGTAAGCTTTTTTCTCATGCTTACAAGGTCAAGGCAATGTTCATGGTGGTTTACCATGCAAAGGAGTGTGCTTTCGTCACCGCGACCTTCAAGGAAGTCTGTGGTTTCTAAATAATGTAGAATTCAAACCAGCAAGGAAGGCTCAGTGTCAAGTAGCTTTTAGTTGCCACCCTGTCTGCTAATATTCTTTGTTGCTAAGTCTTGTCTGAAAAGAAGCGACAGAGAGAAAGTGCCCAGGAAACAATGGGCACTTTAAGGTGTTGACACCTTTTTGGAAGAGAGAGGAGTGGCAGTGGAAAGAGATGAAGAGAAAGCAGTCACAGCCCAACAGGAAGCAAGAGCAGGAAAGACCAGCATTTGGGACCGCAGGCATTGGTGTGGGTTGGGGAGAGGAGGAGCTGAGAGCAGAGGGACTTGGGTAGAGTCTGCCTTCAAAGGCCCCCCTTCTTGTACTTCACAGGCCTGGTAGTTCCCTTTACCTCCACTCTCCTGCCCTGAAGGAGGTTGGTCTACAGTCTGGAGAAATTAAAACTGAAGGCTACTTATTCAGGCAAACAGAGAACCCTAAACACAGGGGAATAAAGAGGGAGTCAGCAAAGGGGATTGAAAGTCCGTAGCTCTTCCTCCTCTCTCCCAGAAGTCCAGGAGCCAGTCCAAACTCTCCCAGGCAGAGACACGAGGGCTGATTTCGGTCACTGGCATTGTGGGTCACCCACTCATAGTTGTGAGTGGTTATGCCTCAGGGAAGTCCACTCATTACAAGCTTTGTCTATGCACACAGATTTTTTTTTTCTGTCAAATTTTTTAACTGCCTTAAATGTGATAAGACTGGATAGCTAAGAATTAGACATCGAAAAGAAGCCTCAAGTATAAAAGAGACCAAGCTCAGAAAATAGGAAAAAATACTGTAATTTGTGCCTCAGAGATGTAAGATGTGATATTAAATCATGGAACAAGAATAAGAAGGCATAAAAGAAAAGTGTATCAGAGAATTGCAAAAGTAGTTAGAAATTAAAATAACTAGAAAAAATTTCAATTGAGTTTAAAAATGAAGGGTCAATTTCAGAAAATTACAGAGGAGTTAGAAGAAAACTAATGAATGAAAGAAATTGCAGGTGATGCAATATCAGATGAATAGAAATCAAAAGAACTAAGCAGAGAGATAATGAAGACAAGCCAACCATCAATAAGAACTTACAAAAACATCTCCCAAAACTTGATAAAATACGTGTATTTTCACATTGAAAGTATCCATTAAAAGCCCCAAATGATAAAATTTAAAAGAACTCCACTAAAAAAAAATGATAGCAAAATTTCAGCATTCTTGGACAAAGAATATATATTAAAAGCTTCCAAAAGGGGAAAAAATAGGTATGTAAAAGATTAGGAACTAGAATTATATTAGATCCCCTGAAAGCTAGATGACAATAATATTCAATTCAATTCAATTCAATTCAGGGAAATAATATTCCACTTAGAAACTTTTAGCCAGACAAACTATCAATCAAACATGAAGGCAGAATAAAAGCATTTTCATGGAACTAAAGGTCATATTAAATTCATTTCTCCTGCCCCTTTTTTAAAAAATACCACTCAAATACGTGCTTTTTCAACAGATAGAAAAGTCTTTTTAAGAAACTTGGGATCCAGGAAACCCAGAAAAGATAAGAAGGGAGCTTCAGGATGAGAGCTCTGCTGTGGAGATAAAATACCCACAGTTCTAAACAGAGCAAGAGGTTCTAGGGGGGAAATATAACTGATATTTGATGTGATGGATTGTTGACTTTATTGAGCCGCATTTAGTAATATTCAGGAATAAGTGGGTATATAAATTAAGCAAATCAAACTGTTGCAGAAATTACCAGGTGACCGGAGGACACATGACCAAGCACTCGGAAGATTCAGAAAAAAACACTTCATTGCAGGAGCGCCGATGTGTGACTCAGGGGAATCGGTTCCCAAAGTTGAGCGGCCCAATGCAGTGGGCGTCTGTTTAGGATAGCCATAAGTTTCTTTGTCTGCTTTTCATGGGCTTTTGCAGCATCTATGTTGGTTGTAAGGAGGAAGGAGAACAACCACTCGACCAGTCACTATGAGGCACACTGATCACCTCTTGGAATCTTTCCCCAGCTGGTAGGCTCCCTTCGCCCAATGGCTAAAGGGGAACTGGAGGTCGGTGGCAGTGGCGGGGGATGCACACAGCACCAGGCCAAGGCCCCTGACCCACTAGTCACACCACACACAGAAGACAACCCACAGTGGGGGCAGGGCCAATGAGTGGGTGGGAACAGCTGACCTCTTGGTCCCGCCCCACTGGACGACAGGCTCCAATTGCCAGATGGCAAATGGGGAACCTGGGGGTGGGTGGTGGGGCCAGCTGCCAGCAGTTGGGGAAGATTACCCTGATTGCAGGCCAGGCATAGGGACATATCCAGGCACAAAGTTCATGCGCCAGACCTCTAGTTCACTATAGAAATAGGAATTAGACAATGAAAAAGAGATGATATCTTCCTTCCTCTTGTGGTTAAGGAGCTCAAAGTTTAATGGCAGAAATAGACACATGTAAAAAATGTGTAATCTCTTAAAGGTAAAAGGGTAAGGTGTAGTGCTGAGCAAAGAGGAGAGACCACCCCTGTCTGGCTGGGCCAGCAGCAACTATCACCAAGAGGGAATACTGCTTGGAATTATGTCCTCAAACTTCCAACAAAAATAACCTTTAGGAATTTTTTCCATTTCCCAAATCAGGGAAACATACACTTTTCATTAAAAATAGCCTTAAAAAATGCTTTAGGACTGAGGTTTTAGGAAGATGTCTGATCAGAACTATCCTGAGGGTACCCACTAGTGCAATCGGCTGGTCTGTTGGAATCTGCAGTCAGGGTTCAGTATGATAGAATGTAAAGCTCAGCCAGCCCAAGCTTGGAGGGTGGGATAAGAGCCCAGGGAAGAGGCCATTAGGAACGATCCAAGGATGTGCCTTGAAAGAACAGTTGAAAGCTTTAACCCCATGGCAGGGAGAAATACACCTGCAATACACCTCATCAGTCTGCACACCGTGGTGCACTTAATCTAATTGGGTATACAGAGCCAAGGAAAGGTTAACCATAAAGTTGAAGCTAAAAAGGGTAAAACAGTGAGGTGCGTTTGTGGGAGAATGCTCCTTGATACAATAACAAAGATTAAGAATGAAATATGAACTCAAATGTTCTGACTAAAGAAGCAAGATGTAGTTAGCAAACATATGTTTACCTCCATTTGCTTTCAAGACTCCATTATGATGAGTGCAAACCAATTTTGTCAATCATACATAGAGCCCCAAGAACAAATAATTGATGCAAGGGGAGGTGGCAAGAACGAAATTTGGGAAGTTGGAAAGCAGTCCATCATTAGTGGTTAATGACTTAGCAGATCCAAGAAAGCTGAACGCTAAGTTAGCTGAGGGGCTGGATGGATAAGAAACAATTGGCCACAGAGGCCCCTCAATGCTCTCCCAGTGGGGTGAGGAGATGAAAAGAATCGGCCCAGCTGAAAGTTATCTCCAGAGACCTGAGTTCCCCAAATCTCCTCCTTCCCAAGTCATACACAGCCAGGGGAATGAATCTTCCCCACTGGAGATTTATCCCCTGGAGAGAATAAAGCAGAGATCCTGTTAAGGACAAGGGTACCAGCTTAAACACAGGGAGATTAAGTGACATCCTGAATGTTGAGATTCCCAACTCTCTTCCCCCCACTAACTCCTCGATCAGTGGCAGCAAGGCTGACACCTTCTAGGTAGAAGATAGAAGATCCCTTTCTAGGACAATTTGACCAGAAGAAAGAAACTGCCATGAGATGACTCCTTACACTGAAGCTCACTGTCATCAAGTCCCACTCATGGGCACAGAGTTTCTGATCAGTGCTCAATGTTCCTCCCTCATATCTGAGCAGTCAGGCAGAGATCACCAGCTACCTGAGGAGATCAGGGGGAGGTATTAACCTTGCATAGGAGCAGGACACATTTACTGAGACTGTTGTGAAGGAGAACGGGATATGTTCCAAAGAAAATCTGGAGGGATTAAACTGGAGAAGCAGGAAGACGAAAGAATTTAGCCTTAGTTCTCTTTTGGAAGTAGCAGGCAAAGTCATTTGAGGAAGGCAGATAACAGTTCTAGTGAAGTGTGGTGGACCCTCCTTTGGAAAACTACTGTTTGAACTACTCTGTTATTTTTAGATAGTCTCTTATTCTATAAAATAGATCTTTGTTTTTTAGCTTGAATAATAGAAAAGATAAACTTAACTGAATGACCTTGTGAGTTAGCCTTCTAAAGGGGCTGATACACTAATACTGATAATAATTCCCATATTCTCATGCCAAGTGTTTGTTCATTATGTATCCGAGGTTACAGGTGTCTATATAGATATGATATGTACTCAAGGTTACAAGTTGTCTCTATAGATATGACAGGTATTTGCTAGATATGATATGTACTCAAGGCTACAAAAATAACTCACACAAAGAACTAGAAAGACATAAAAAGGAAATACTCCTTCCTGTGCTGTTCAGAATAATAAAGAAGACTCCTAACTAATTGGCTCACTGAGGCATCTTGTCTAGCTCGCTGATTGACAATACAACACTAGAAGTAGTGTTTGGGAGTATGGGGATGCTGAATAATGTAAACATTGGAACAGGAGGAGGTCATCTCAGCTTTTATGACTACATGTGGTCTAGACTCCACCTCTGAACTGCAAACTGATAGACTTAACTACCTACTTGATGCCTCTTATTGGACATCTTTAAGCTCTCTTAAACGTTGTGTCCCTTACAGACTGTGGCTCCTGTGAGGCTGAAAACAGGTTGCTGAGAGCCAGAGGAGGACAGCTTCTGACAGTGGTTAAGCACATAAACATCTCCCAAGAAGCCCAGCATTGGCAGATGGAACAGCCAGCCTCAGTCATCAGAAGAGCAGGACCCAAAGGGAGCTCCTGGGAGGCACTGCACTCTGCTGAGATGAATGCCACTTCACTTATGCTTCTTTATCTTTCTTCTTTATCGATTTGTTATGATTTTAGTTTCTCTTTTCTTTCTTCTGGCTCCCACTAAGGCTTATAATGTAAGAGGTCCTCTAAACATCTGAAAAGAGCTCAGATGTTAGGTAGTGAGAAAGAAGTAAACATCTTCACTAAAGGTTTCCCAGATCCTGGTAAGTTCAAGTCCATAACTGACTCTCATGACAACTTGTACTTCTTAAAGGAACCAGTGACAGTTGGAATTTGACATTTATAAGTTTGCTGTGGGCTTACTCTCTGTGTCCTCTGACAGTTTGCCAGCTTGCTAAGAGAGGCACTGTGCTCATTTCTGTTCACCTGTGTATTCCCAACATGTAATACATTGTAGGCGCTTTTGGAATGAGGTCAAAGAGCCAGGAGGCTTTGACTAGAAATAAATGACAAAGATTTATTCAAGGGCCTCAGGGTTTGTAAACCAAAAAGAAAACTAGGCAATACCCAGAGCGTTCTAAAGAAGAAAGAGAAGCTGAGAGTTCTTACAGGGAAAAGTACCCTCTTAAAAAGATTTACTGAATTGGTCCAAGAGAGTCCTACTCAAGGTGCCCAATGGTCTGGATAACGAAACATTCTTTTCTGAATTGCTAAGGATGTTACCTATGGAGTCAGTATACACTGAGCCATGGATGTGCAACGGGAAAGTTCAAAAGTTTAAGCTTCCAGAGTGAGTTAAAATGAAGACAGAATCCTTTTCTCCTGCCTCAGTCTACCTGATTTTAATAACTTAGCAGCTTAACTATAGGAATTCCATTTTATTCCTTTACTCTTTCCTCAGTGCTAAAAAATATTTTTTTGAAAGTAGGACTTCACCTATAAAATGCTATTTCTACTTACACAGACTAAGTAAGTATATAAAATACTCTTATTTTGGTGAATATATTCTGTGCCCCTTTAAATCCAGATGGAAGAAAGCACCTTCCTGCTGCCTTGTTGTGAAAGGAACAGAAGTGATTTAGTGTGTAGTCACTCCTTCACAGGGAACCGTCATTTGGATGAATTTTAAAATGCCTTTCCCACCAAGCCAGGGCACACAATGTTTTGTTCTATCTCTAAAGTAAATAGGTTAGTACCTTGAGCATGAAGAGATTTTGATATAAAGCTACATTGTGTTCCTGGCACATTCCTCTTTGATTCTCAGCTCAAGAGTGTTTTTCTTTTCTTTCTTTCTTTTTCTTTTCTTTTTTTTTTTTTTAGCTTCATCCATTGTGTACGGAGGGAGTAACAGCTACACTCCCTCTCAATTCTGTCTTGGCAGCAGCAAAGATGAGGCAAACCTCACTAAACTACCCTGGGGACATGAAGGCGGTTCCAGAAAATAAATGTTCATATTAAGAAAGCTTTCAGGGTTTTTGTTTTGTTTTGTTTTTGTTTTAATGGCCATATACTGTTTAGATTCTAGGGGCTGTTTCTGAATTTGCACATAAGCTTAAAATGTAAATAACACTAGAGTTGTATAAATCCTATAGGATGAATATCTAGGAGGAATTCTTTTGGTAAAAATTGTTCTATGGAAATATATCCCTCTAGTTTGCTAGTGCTGCTGTAACAAAGTACCGAAAACTAAGATAAATTTATTGTCTCACATTTTTGGAGGCCAAAAGTCCAAGGTCAGGATGTGGCTGGAGGTTTCTTCTGAGAGCTGTGCCTCCCTCCTAGCTTCTGGGAACCTCAGACATTGCCACTGTGGCTTTGATACTGGTGTAATAATCTGGGTAGTATTTAACAGGAAGAGAGTAAAGGGAAGACCAGATAACATAGGCATGCCATTTCTACAGCTTTCCTAAATTAACACTCTCCCAGTCTGCTCCCCACGGATGGATGGCGGAATGGACTGGACATGGCCAGTTTGGACACAAGCCTAGTAAGGTCTGCTTGAGGTGGAAAGATGCTCCCCGGTACCTGTCAATCATCACACCGGGGAACAGGCAATGGGCCAGAACAGGTGTGGCCACAGCAAGGACACAAAGCCTGAATATTGAAACTTTTGAACAAAAGGAATTCCTCCCTTTTTGTCTCTCTTGGCTCTTCGTCTGTGTGGGAGTCCTGTTGTAGGGGCACACTCCATGAGCCACGTGAAGTATGGTAGCAATCATCTCGGTTAGAAACTGCTGTTTGGGTTTTGTACTTCTTTGTTTGCTAAAACAATAGAAAGTTATTTTGATTTCTGAACTGATGTATGCTATCCCTATTCTCCATTGATGATGGTTTGAATATCCCATTGATTGTGATCTCACTGGTCATCTAAGCACATTCTTCTGGAACCTAGGACAGTTCAATTATTCTAAATTGTTTCAGTAGCTTCAGATAACTGAGTTTAAGTTGGCTCAGTGTTCCCGGAATCAGAACAGCACAATTATCCTAAATTGCCCCAGTGGTCCCAGATAATGTGTTTCTGTTGATTCAGGGATTCGTAGATACTTTAGATAACTAACTTGCTCAGTTTCACTTCTGTAGAAATTCTTTTCTCGACACAGGTTCCTCATTCCAGACCCAAAGATGTAATGGATACCTTTGTGATATTCTGCCAATATAAGCTGGAAGTGGCAAGCTTTTCGGGGCTGCGAGATTTGGAGCGTTAGCCCCTTGTAGGCCGCCGGCCTTTAATAAATGACTCCATAATTTGACTTTTTGAGGCGTCCTTTGTGAGGTGGGGGTACATCGCAACACATGTGGGACCCACACCATAGACAGATGGACTTCAGTTAGCCTGAATGCTGAACGGGGCCGGCTGTCACATGGAATGGGAGCTCTGGACACTTGGACTCTATGGAACCCAGATGCACCTTTTTCAGGACTGGGTCAAGGGCCATGGGGCTTTACAACCCGAGGAATGTAACTCCACTCAAACCCTCTTACCACATCTCATTCTCCCCTGGGGGGTTCTGAATATCCCTAGAACCCCACTCACCACGGAGAGATCTGACCCGCTAATTTCTCCGGTAGCAACTCCACATCATTTTTTCCTCTGCACTTGTCTGTCTCTGTGTCCATATTTCCCCTTTTTGTAAGAATACCAGTCATCCTGGATTAGGGCTCACCCCCAATGACTTCATTTTAGCTTGATGACTTCTGTAAGCTACCTCTAAAGAAAGCTTCAGTTTGTGCTTTGGGGGTGTGGGGGCGGTGTTAGGGTTCCAATGTTTATTTTGGGGGTACCCATTTCAACCTACCGGTATAACACTCCAGTCTGCAGATTGGGGCAGTGGCTGCCAGGCTGAGGCAGAGCACCGCAGACAGGAGCTCAGCTGCCAGTGGCCTCAGCCCCAGATAAAGGCGATAGTGGCCTCGCCTCCCCCGGGGGCTCCTCAGTTTCACTCCTGCCCTCGAATGGCAGCACCAAGAATGTGCTGGTTTTTATCTTGTACGCTTTTCAAGATCAGATTACTAATGAAGGAATTAAACATCATGGAAGTGGCTCAATGGGATTCCATATAATTTAGTTTTCTCCTTACAGAAGAGGCTAAAAAAAATGGAACTGTACCTTCTTGTTCATCACGTGAACTTGTCCGATAGGTTGAATGACCCATTGTATAGTCTCACAGCCCAGTTACTGTGACTGCGTGGTCCCCCTCCAAAGATGAAATTTTATATTAATTTGTGGGATTCTTGGATCTTCAGGACGGGGTGTGCAGGAAACAGCCAATAGATGTTTCTCATGAGTGTTTCTCTCTGTCTCCCTTCTCTCTCTAAATTCAATAAAAAAAATCTTTTAAAAATATATTAAAAAATGAAAATAATTGTTGAAGTTATTGAAGAAGGCTGTAGTGGACAAGATATTAAGAGATGACTGTGAGCTACTTATTTCCCATAAACATGATCCTATCTACCTTTCACTTCCGAAAAGATTTCTTTTATTAATTATATCTGAATTATTAAGGCCAAAACACATCCTATCATTCTATTAAAAATGAGAAACTAAAACAAAGGGAATTATAACCTATAATCATTTTCAATTTAAGAAATAAAAGAAATGTTTTCCCTAAGCTGCACAGCCTATACTTTCTTTGGCAGGTCTTTTGGGTCACATGTAATTGATTTCAACCAAATGACCCATTAGCAGACACCATGTTCAGGCCGTCTGAAATTGTAGGGACAAAGGGTCGTCATTCCTGACTTAATCTCATCTCTTGATCTTACAGAAACTGTTTTGGCCAGGGAGCCATCCTTCCTTCTGGATGTGGGAGTAGAATTAATGAAAGTAAGATTCCAGCCGAAACTGGTTTGGCTCAATGGGTAGAGTGTTGGCCGGAGAACTGAAAGGTCCCGGGTTCGATTCCCTGCAAACTGAAAGGTCCCGGGTTTGATTCCAGTCAAGGGCATGTACCTTGGTTTCGGGTACATCCCCAGTGGGGGGTGTGCAAGAGGCAGCTGATTGATGATTCTCTCTCATCGATGTTTCTAACTCTCTATCCCTCTCTCTACCTCTCTGTAAAGAATCATTAAAATATATTTTAAAAAAGAAAGAAGAAAAAAGAAGAAAAAGAAAGTAAGATTCCAAAGCTGAGTATTAAAAGGAAAATGGAGATGAATAAATCATGGCAGCAAGTCTGAACTGGTCTCTAATCATGTAGTTGTAATTGCAGAAGCTAACCGTCGTTTCTGAAAGACCGCTCAGTATTTGGGTAGATGCCCACACCATGGATGCTGCTTCTTCCCAACTTGAGTTCCCACTTGCCAGCAGGTTAAATGCAGGCCCTGGGCCTAGGCTCTGTCTCTCAGAAGCAACCGGGGGGCACTGGCCTGGAGCCTGTGGCAACTGATGCATCATCTCCACCTTGGCAGTGGCAGCGGCAGTGGCAGTACCGGAGGGCCCGAAGCACAGTTCCTGGCAGGGGAGCAGCTGTGAGGGGCAGCAGCTGCCAAGTTGCCTCTGGCGCCCGGTGGTAAGGAAAGCAGCAGGCTTCTTCATCAGGCCAATTCTGCTGTGAGGTTTTGGGCTTTCATCCTGAGAATTAGCCTGAAGTCTGGTGCCCGGGCCTTGCCAGCAATTTTGAGATTTTTGAGTAGGCTTCGAAAAAACTTTTTTGTTTTTCTTAGTAAGTCAGAGTTATCACTGTTGGTTGCAGCTATGAACCCTGGTAAACATTTCATATCCGGGTGGGAATAGCAGGAGGCTCTGGGATGGAATTTCTGCGCAAATGCTTATGCCTGAGGGTTGTTTCAGGGCTCATTTCTCCCTGGGGGACGGGGAGGGTTGTTTCATGGAAATGACGGGGATAGGTAAACAGCCTGTAACTTCAGCCAGCTTACCGCTGCTCCAGGCTGGATATAATAAAGCCCACAAGGAGACTTGGGTCACGTAAGAGCATGCTTATTCAACACACTGCTGCTGAATGATTACTATGTCCCAGACCCTTTGCTCAGCTCTGCGAATATAAGTCCAGGAAAAAGTGCCTGGGAGAGGAAAGCGCTCCATCAGTAGATAAACATCATAATGAAACACAGCAGGCGCTATTAGAGCAACCTGAATAAGGTGCTATGGGAGGTTTACCTTAAGATAAACCCATATCAAGTGGCCACACCTTAAAAGTATGTCTTTAGGAAATACTAAAAATAGAAAGGGAACTCACACTACCCTGTTTACCCAGAAACTTCAAGGAGGATTGGGTAGAATGCTTCAAGAACTCAAAGCTTGTGAGTCTCATGAAGAGTTAATAAGTTGCCTAAGGAATAGCACTCCTCTGAATAATGGATTGAAAAATAAACAGGAAAATACTGGAGAGAGATGAACCCTCCTGGCAGCTCAGGTGCAAATTTCCCCAGTAATTGGGGGATGAGGGAAGAGTAGCATCTGCAGATGGAGTAAGTAGATATTATTACTAAAAATCTAGAGCAGCCGGAACCGGTTTGACTCAGTGGATGGAGCTTCAGTCTACAGACTGAAAGGTCCCAGGTTTGATTCCGGTCAAGGGCATGTACCTTGGTTGCGGTCATATCCTTAGTAGCGGGTGTGCAAGAGGCAGCTGGTCGATGTTTCTCTTTTATCGATGTTTCTAACTCTCTATCTCCCTCTCTTCCTCTCCATAAAAAAAATCAATAAAATATTTTAAAAATTTAAAATCTAGAGCAGTGATACATTTTTGTTGTTGTTCAGAATTAAGAAAGAAGGTTGACTTTTGGGTGAGGGAGAAAGGACATTGGGGGTTTGTGTGGTTTGGGGGATGGAGATACCTTTATTTTAGAGGCAGATTTGGCTGTAGTAAATTGTAGGAAAGGGGCCACAGCGGAGGCAAAGAGCATCTTAGAAGAAAGCAGTGTGATAGGATTGCTTTTCCATTTCCTTTTGAAAAGTTTTAATTTGATAGTATTTTTAATTTTTTAAATTGTTGCAGCATCACAGATGTCTCCCATCTTCTCCCTGTTTGCTCCCCTCCACTCACTCCCTGCCCCGCATTGGGCCTTCCCTGTACTATTTGTTGTCT
This sequence comes from Pipistrellus kuhlii, assembly GCF_014108245.1. Taxonomy (NCBI): domain Eukaryota; kingdom Metazoa; phylum Chordata; class Mammalia; order Chiroptera; family Vespertilionidae; genus Pipistrellus; species Pipistrellus kuhlii. The sequence continues at coordinate 6,561,116 of NW_023425405.1, forward strand.
GTGTCCCTGTGAGATCATAGTATTTAACCCAGTTATTAATGAACTGTAAAGGAACAAAAGGAAGGCCCGGGATTACAGGTGTGCCCAGAAAGGCCTGGGTGGCACAGGAAAGGTGACTGCCTGTCAGTCCTATGTGGAAACAGGACCTTGGTCAGAGTGGGCGTGCAGGTGTGGCCCTGCATGCCTGGAAGATTAGATGTAAGCTCTTGAACAAAGGAGTTGCTTCTGGGTTCATTGGCATCCTCTTGCTGCTCATACCTGACTCCTGGCTGGCAGGGCTCTCACACTTGGCACTCTCATGGCCCACAGCCTTGTGGACCAGTCCCTCCATGCTGCCACCAAAGGTCTTTTCTTGAAAGAGTTGCATTCCATTAAATAGGAAAAGAGAGAAAGAAGAGATATGAAAGGAAAAAAAAAAGAGAGACAAATAATAAAAGCAATAAAGAAGAAGAATAAAGAAAATAATGCAAAGAAAGGTGAAATGGCATTCATCTCAGCAGCATTTAGTGTCTCCTGGGAGCTCCCTTTGGATCCTCAAGTTCTCTTGACGGCAGTTGACTCTTTTGTCTGCCATTTCTGGGCCTATTCACCAAGAAGAAAAAGAGGCTGGAATGTAGAAGTCCACCCATGAGCCGGTGGTTCAGAGAATCCCCTTTGCTGTTGTAAAGACTGTATTCACAGTGAAAGATACCGAGTCACTAAATAATAGCGATACAATAGGAAGAGTTTGTCACTTTGGTCTTTAGGAATCTCTTTCACATCCCACGTGGAAAGGGTTCCAATTCAGGGTTCGAGTTCTGGAGAAAGGCCGCACACAAATGAAGAGACCTGAAGAAATTCAACTTGGTGATATGGGGGGCCAGGCCGTAGTCCAACTCTAGTGGAAGAACTACTCCTACTCTGGCTCTGCTATTGAGGCTTTGGGGAAAACATCTTAGGCAACATAAATAGAAATTTACATGTAGCCATTAGGGAGGAAATAACAGAAACTTACACAGACAAACAAGGTGGAGGCTGCTTCAGCTAACAATGTCTCAACTAAAGGATGAGTGATTAGAGCAATTAAGGTTGTTGACCAGCCTTCCTGTCTTCCTGTCAACATCTCTCTTTTAGTGAAACTGAATTGTTTCTGGTATTGGTACAGTAGGTAGCTATCGTTAGATGTTAACTGCTAACACTAGAGAAGGAAGACAAATACCTAATTAAACCTGACTAAGTTGGAAGCTACAGCTTCACACATACCCAGGTGACAAAAGAACCCTCCACCAAAGTGACTTTAATCCCCTGAGCAGGCGGGAAAGACCGGCTTCCCTATGACCTGGGGAGCAGCTGGTCCATTTGCCTGGATTACCAGGGGAGGGACAGCCAGCAAGGGGGACAATTCTTCCGCTGAGACATGCACAGTAGGAACCAAACTGGTGACTCGGAAAGGGAGGAGTCCAGCCTGGGAAAATGACTGGGTAAGGGCATGAACCTGGATGATCTAGGACAGGGATTGGATGGGGAGAGGGCCCAGCATAAGCCAGTGGAGAATGAGGAAGAAGATTGGTTAGTTTGAAAGAAAGCTTACCCATTCTCACACCCAAGGGGACATAATTAAAGCTTCAGAAATGCCAAGGTGTCTTCCGTCTCCATAGCAGCTGTGTGAGACAGAGCACAATGCTGGAAGTGGGTGAGACAAGAACAGACTGTGTGGGCTCCTAAGCTTTGGATGGCAGGCTAAGGGCACGGCAGTTCTGAGTTCTGCCCCTCCCCCGGGCTCGGTAAGGACAAGAGAGGGCCGGTGGTCCTAAAGGCTGGATTTCTGCAAGAGGCAGGCAGCCTAAGCCCTTCCTTGGTTTTAGCTTCAAGATTTTGCCATGATACCTTATATCTTCCCACATGCGAGTCCTCCGAATGCTTCCCCATGGCTCTATGGAATAATGCTATCTCCACCGGCAACATCTTGAATTTGCTCAACTTATGTCCAAAAATTAATTTAATTAATGAAATTCATTGGTTTAAAAAACCTTTGAAAACATTAAAATATGGATGTGACTGTTTCATAGTTGGGACAACTGTGCCCTGTGTATTTCACCGAATGTCTTAAAACGTGTAATTAGATTTTAAAGTGACAAATAGGAAAATCATACTGAAGATACGTTGCCAGTCTAAAGACAAATTACTTGTAATCGGAGAGAAGAAAAGGGCTTTTCTAGACCATGTTAGTTGATTATGAACCTTTCCATAATAATAATACTGAGTGGTCATGTTGGCAAGGTCAATGCCGTAAAGTTAGCGTAAGAATAGCAAAACTAGCGTCTTTGGAAACAGAATGACATGCATTTGAACTTTAGTTTTGTCCTCTTACTGTGAGGATCCAGGGTGACGATGTCTGTAAATGTGTGCTATAAAAGGTAAAGACCAATAAAAGAGAGAATCATTGGTACTGAAGGTGTTGTTTCCAGAGCAGTGAATGGAGGGCGCCAATAAAATGAAGAGGACACCAGACCTTCAATCAGAAGAGAGCCACTGTCTCACAGTGACAGGGAAGGCATTTTCCTGGAAGTGCTGTACACCTGTGCAGACCCTGCCAGCCTTAAGCTGTTTCCTCCGCTCTCCCTCTCAGGAGCATACCCACGCTGTTCCCATTCCCGGCTCTTCCTACCCCCACTCCAAAGTCCTGTTACCTTTGCCTTACTCTCTCCTAAGCTCCAAGCGTTTTCTTTTGCCTATGTAATTTGTTTCTTGAGCCTACGCAGCCAGGCTGGCTCACCCCTACCACCTTTGAAACTTTCTAAATAAACTTTCTCACCCTAGCCAGTTTGGCTCAGTGGATAGAGCGTCGGCCTGCGGACTCAAGGGTCCCAGGTTCAATTCCTGCCAAGGGCACAGGCCCTGGGTTGTGGGCTCACTCCCCAGTGGGGGGAGGGCAGGAAGCAGCCAATGGATAATTCTGTCTTATCATTGATGCTTCTATCTCTCCCTTTTCCTTTCTTTCTTTCTGAAGAAATAAATAAATATTTTAAATATATTTTTATTGATTTCAGAGAGGAAGGAAGAGGGAGAGAATTAGAAACATCAAAGATGAGAGAGAATCATCCATTGGCTGCCTCCTGCAGGCCCCCCACTGGGGATTGAGCCCACAACCCAGGCATGTGCCCTTGACGGGAATTGAACCTGAGACCCTTCAGTCCGCAGGCAGACGCTCTATACGCTGAGCCAAACCAGCTAGGGCAATAAATATATTTAAAAAAAACAATCTAAACTTTCTCTTATAATTAAAAAAAAAGAAAGATGCTTTCCATGATCCCCACTTCCTGGTATTTTCATCACTGTGTAGTCTCCTCTCACAGCACAGCAGGATGGGCTGTGTGATCAATAGCTAGGGCAGAAGTAATGGTGTGCCAGCTCTGAGATTAAGCTAAAAAGACACTGTGGATTCTCTGTCTCTGTTTATGATCATTCACTCCACAGCAGCCAACTGTTCTGTTGTGCGTTGCCTTATGGAAAGGTGCCCATGCAGCAAGGGGAAGTAGATCCTTTATCTCAGCCAAGTCTTCAGATGACCTCAGCCACAGCTCACTCTAACTTCAAGAGAGATCTCGAGCCAGAACCACCCAGCTAAACTGCCCTTGGGTTCCTAACCTTGGAAGCTGTGAGATAATAGATGCTTCCTGTTTAAGCTGCTGAATTTGGGGATATATATGTCAGCTTGGCTGAGAGAAACTACAATGACCAGAATTCCCTTTCCTGTAAGGTTTTGGTTTCAGGTGCCACAGAAGAAGTGCTTGTGGAAGATGGAGGGCGGAAGGGAAGTGGCAGCCACTTGGTACCCCAGGCACATTGTCTTCTCTCTGCTGGCTCGCCTCCTCAGGGTGAGGCAGTGGCCAGGCCTGGACCTGCTCCTGGCTCCTTCTTCAGCTTCTCTGACTCTGGGACTCATTGTGTATGTTTAGTCCTGGGAAGATGAACCTGGCTTCAGCAGGATACCCACATCACCAAGATCAAAAGCAGCATGAACTGACTGACGTTTCAGTCTGTCCTCCTGGGACTTGGTCCATGCATTTGGGCTCCAGGTTGTCCTTGGTCTCCATTTCTTCTTCCTGGCTGCTTCCTGGTGCACTTCAAGCTCCAGCTTCAGGCATAAAGACAATAGTCTTCCAGACTGCTTAACTACTTGAGTAAAGTCAAATTCTTGCAATAAATTTCTGTGTTTATACACACACACATACACACACACACACACACACACACATACACACAATTGTATGTATATGTATGTATATATGCAAGTATATGTGTTAAATATTCAATAATTTTTGTCAAATCTTTATTGTTGAAAATATTAAATATATCCCCCCTTTTCTCCCACTGATCCTCTTAGCCCACCTCTCCTTCCCACGCCCTGGCTCTCACCACCCTATTGTCTGATCTTTGGTTGATCTCTTCCCATCCTCTTCACCTCCCCTTCCCTCTGAGATTTGTCATTCTGTTCCATGTTTCCATGCCTCTGATTCTATTTTATTCATCAGTTTATTGTGTTCATTAGATTCCTTGTTCATTTATTTTGATTTTTATTGTAGATTCAACTGTTGATAGATATGTATTTATTGTCATTTTATTGTTTATTTTTAAATCTCTCTACTTCCTCTTTCTCTTCTTAAAAAATACCCTTCAACATTTCTTGTAATACTGGTTTAGTGGTGATGAACTCCTTTAGTTTTTCTTGTCTGGGAAGCTCTTTATCTGACTTTACATTCTAAACCATAGCTTTGCTGGCTAGAATAATCTTGGTTGTAAGTCCTTGCTATTTATCACTTTGAATATTTCTTGCCACTCCCTTCTGGACTGCAAAATTTCTGTTGAGAAATCAGCTGACAGTTGTATGGGCCCTCCCTTTTAGGTAACTAAATCCTTTTCTCTTTCTGCTTTTACGATTCTTTCTTTATCTTTAACCCATTTTAATTATGATGTGTCTTGATGTGAGCCTCTTTGAGTTTCTCTTGTTTGGGGCTCTCAACTCTTCCTGGACTTGTAAATCTATTTTTTTTTTTTTCACCAGGAAGGGGAAATTTTCTGTCATAATTTCTTCAAATAGTTTTCAATATGTTGCTCTCGCTCTTCTCCTCTGGCACCCCTATAATGCAAATGCTGATACACTTGAAGTTGTCCCAGAGGCTCTTTACACTACGTTCATATTTTTTTCTTTTCTTTTTGCTCTTCTGATTGGGTGTTTTTTGCTTCCTCATATTCCAAATAATTGATATGATTCTTGGAATCCTCTACTGTTGAATCCTGTAAATTATTCCTTATTTCAGTTAGTATATGCTTAACTTCTGACTGGTCCTTTTTCATGTCTTTGATAGTCTCACTAGCACCCTTGAAAGTCTCATTAAGTCCCTTGATGTTCTCATTAATTCCTTTAATGATCTCAGTCAGTCCCTTGAGGCTCTTATTAAGATCCTTGAATAACCTTATAACCATGGTTTTGAACTCTGTATCCAGTAGTTTGCTTGTTTCCATTCTTTCATTTGTAACATGTTTTTTTGTCTCTGCATTTTGGCTTCCTTTCTGTGTTTGTTTCTATGGTTTAGGTGGAGCTGTTATGTCTGCTGAAATTGGTAGAGTGGCCTGGTATAGTTGATGTCCTAGCATAGGAACAATGAACTCTGAAAACACCCCTGTCTGGGAGAAAGCTGCCCCCGAGGTCCTGCTCCAATGCCAGACAATCCAGAATGTCCCTGGATTCTCTCAAAGCCATTGCCCTGGAGCTCAGAGGAAGCGAGACTGTGTAAGTTCATGTGTGGGCCCTTTAAGAGGAACACCTGGGACTCCAGCAGCCTCCGTGTCACTCATCCACAGGCCCTGAAGGCTTTCACAGCCTGAAGTTACTGGGACTTTTCCCATCTCTGAAATCTTTGCTGGAGGTCTGATTTGCTGCTGGTTCCCCCTGCTTCTTATGGGAGGCCTTGGAGATATCCATCCTGATTAAAATAACACTGCATGTGGGTGCAAGACCAGCCCATTCCACACCTCCGCCCCTCCTCCCAGTCTCAGTGTGCTTTCTTCTTTACTTCTCTAGTTGCAGGAATTCCATTCAGCCAGATTTCAGGCAGTTCTGAATGATGGTTGTTCTGTGATTTAGTTGTAATTTTGATGTTGTGGGGGAGGTGATGAGTACAGGTATGTGCCTATGCCACCATCCTTGTTCTCCTCTTGCAGATTTCCTGAAGTTTAGGCAAAATAGATTTATGAGAGCTCTGGACAAGATAAAATGTAGCCTGAGGAGTTAAGCAACTGGATCCCAAGTGTGACTGGCTGTCAACACAAAAGCCAAACCCATGGGACAGATGCTTGTGTAGAAAAAGAAGTTTGTCCAAGTACAACTCGCCTGAGAAGATGGGGGATTCTTGTGGCAAAGTCCATCTTGAAATCTCAGTGCAGGCAGAGGCTTTATAAGGAAGGAGAGGGAAAGAAGAATAAAGAGATAAAGGGGAAGGTTTTGAAAAGTTCATTCTGATAAGGATCCTGAGACTGGTCAAGTGATGACCTGGTTAGTTACCATGGTAATTATCATGTATAATTCGGTTCTACATCATCCTGGTTCTAAAGTTGAAGGTCAGCAAATTCCTCGGAACTGAGATGATTAAAGGTCAGAGTCTGTGCCTTCTGAAGTTAGGTCTTAGAATTCTTATGCAAACATGCTGTTTATCTATAAGCTACATATTAGTCAGAGTCAGAATTTATGAAAACAATGTCAAAAAAATGGTGGGGTTACAATCTTCACTGTTATAAGTTCTCTGTCAAATTTCTTCCATTTCTATGGAAGTTAGGGGATTATAGCCAACACATTTCAGAAATCTAGAAAAGTTCAGGATCCAGTCTAGTTCATAGGTGAAAAACACTATTTTGCAATGAGCTGAACTAGAGTTTAATACCTATAACTGAGTGTTATGATTCTATTGAAACACAATTTTCCCTTAAAACCACCCTCATTTTTAAGCCAATTCATTTACTGCATTAAGTCCAATTTCAATTTGGCCTGGTTATTTGCATAAACACAACAGCTATAGCAATTGAACATATAGGCTTCCTAAAAACTGCTTTGCCAGAATCTCAGGAGAATCTCCAGGTTCATCTTTAATTAGCCTCTCAGGGCAAAGAAGGCAAGCCACACACTTGCCATCAGGCTTTGCCTGCAATACCTGGAAACTTGAGTATATTCTTCAAGTTCTTGAGGTCCTCCAAATGTCTTGAGGTTCTTTCTTTGCCATCCGCCGGGAAAACAACCTTCTTCCCAAGTTGGAAAGACTGCCATGAACCATGCAAACACACAGGGGACCAGGCCACTTTTCCAAGGGGCTTTGATTGGCTTTGAAGTCAACCTTCCTTCTTGAAAGGTTTTTGCTGATGTACAGAGACTAGACTTGTTTTTCTCAAACATGACATTCCAGTCAAAGTCTTGGTTAATGGATCCACAAGTGAAAACTGGCTTTATGAAAAGAATAATACTCAGTTATTAAGAGTTTTTAAATTCTGGAAGGATTAAGTAGTGAGAAAAAATATATAAGTGCTTTAATATTGCTTATCAAGGTATAATCTATCAAACTGTTCTAAGAAAATAAACACATTTTTTAAAATTCATCAATATTTTGAACAAACTAAGAGTAACAATTATCTTCAGTTTATTTAACCACATAGTTAATTCTTGTTTATCCTGATTATTTGCCAATACTTCTATTAATCTAGTTATTCCTTAGATCTCTATAATTCTTTATTTTAAAGGTATGGTATGAAATTTTATTCTCAGAAATTTATATTTTAGAATAAGTCAGAGTTTTTTGCCATGGATCTTTCTGAAAAATATAACATTTTTGAAAATGCCTCAGAGCAAAACAATGATTGTCTCTAAATAACAAAAATAAATATTAAAAACAACATGGTTATAAATCTGACTACAAATGGGTTTGCTTATTTGCAACATTTTAAGATAGCACCCAGAATTACAAATGGAAATATATCAGACTAAGAAATCAATTAATTTACTCCTCACTGTCAATTGCACCTGGGATTCTTGTGGGGAAATTGCTAGTATCATAGGTTTTGAAAATTTGAAGGAGCTTCTGACCCTTTCGTTTTGTCATTAAAATTGCCACTCTGCTTTACTAACTATTCATGTGCCCCCTTCCCTTTTCTTATTTCTTTTCTCCCATGAATGCGATCGAAGCAAATCCCAATTCCTTATGGAAGACATGATGTAAATGTCTTCTTCACTCTCAATTCTTTTTCTCCTTTTGCTTTGATATTGTTTGGTTAGAGTTCTGTTTTCTGCACATACACTCTATTAGACTGCTTTTATCTATTAGTTTCAGAACAATACAAATTTAGGTTCTGAAAACATATGCTCTGATATACATTGTTCTTGCTTTGCATGATTCCTAAATGCATGAATTTCACGTACTTCAGTTAAATGACACCAGTTCCAAAACACAGTTCACATTTCCGTTACCACAGAATATGTACTCAGTAATGATAAAGTTTGTGCTTTGCCTCTAGCTCGTCAGTTCACAAGTCACTCTGTGAAAAGCAGATACCAAACCTCATCAGGGACCTTCACGTCCCCTTTTCAAAGGCTGTCCGTGATTGGTCGGTCAGGGCACACGTGTTACTCAGTTCACACACAGAAAGCACAGTATGTGGCTGTGTTGCCTGCTGGCTCCCCAGCTGTGAAGAGACAAAGTAAGCAAAGCAGTTTAACTTTTATAGCACCATTCCTGTCACCAGGTTCCTCTTGGGGTCTTGGAAATGTGAAAATTTGCTTTTTATACCAAAGACAACGTCATCAATCCAGTCAATTGGCCAAGGAGGTGTTTTAAGCTTTAAAGCCGATTTGCTTGCATGGGTTTTAGAACAGGTTGTTGGTACTGCACCTGGAGGTCATGTAACTTGAGCTGCGTTTAGGGAGAAATGTGTCATAAAGCCTGCAATTAAGAACACGTAAGCATTATGGCAGGAAGTAAAACAGGTAATACCTGCGCGGCAGGAAAGAACTTTTACTCCGCTGTGCAGGTATCTCTGCAGGATTCAGAGAAATGGAAACAGAGCTACAATAGCTGCCGGGGGAATTTCACTGAAGCCTGTCCCAGCTCCAGATAAGCAACTGGCACCTGGAGAAGTGGCTCAGCCGCTTGATGAGGAGGAAAGGGCTAATAATGAGAGGATGATGAGTTCCCAGAAGAGGTGCCTCTGGCAAAACAAAAACAAAAAACAAACAAACAAAAACAACAACAAAAATGACCCACTTCACATTAAAGGAATTCTCAGACATTAAAAACATAACAGATAAAATAGTGGTTAAGCTGATCCAAACGTAGAAAGGAGCAGGACAGCTCACCAAAGCAAGGAAGATGTTCAGTGCATGTAATGAGTTATTCAGTGAGAAGGTGAGCACTGCCCAAACTGTACTTCATTCACTTTTGCATAAAAGAAATAAAACACTTTCATTTTCAATGTTTCTAATATTTTAATTTATGGTGTGCTAAATAAAGATTAGTTTTACTATTTTTAAATGGTATCTATATGGTTCAAATGGACAGTAAGAGAATTTTTAATGTTTTAACAACCATTTGAAAGGTCACAGAAAAAGGTTTCCCCACCAATTATGAAGATTATTTTTTATGGGTTTGGCTTACAAAACCATGTTGCTTTTTTTATGGTTTCTACTACTGTGCAAAGGGAAGATTGCCATCTATGTCATATATTATGTATATTTAAATGTGTAGAAAGATTTATTCTTTTACTTAACAGATATTTATTTAGCACCAACAATTGGCCAAGCACTGTGCATTGAATAAAACAAAGTCTCAACACTCAAAATAAATTTAAAATATGTCTAGGGATGATAAGAACTACAGAGAAAAGTAAAGCTGAAAGATGACACAGAGTTCAGGGCAAGGGGTAGTATCCTGTTTTTATAGGGTGGTCCCCGAGAGCCGATCTGAAAGGTGATGTTGAACATAGAAATGCAGATATCTGTGGCCGAAACCGGTTTGGCTCAATGGATAGAGTGTCGCCTTGGGGACAGAAGGGACCTGGGTTCAATTCCGGTCAAGGGCATGTACCTTGGTTGCAGGCATATCCCCGGTAGCTGGTGTGCAAGAGGCAGCTGATCGATGACTCTCTCTCATCGATGTTTCTAACTCTCTATCTCTATCCCTTCCTCTCTGTACAAAATCAATAAAATATATTTTAAAAAATGCAGATATCTGGAGGAAGAAAACTCCGAGCAAAAGAAATACTAAGCATATTAACATTCTCTCTTACATTGATGAATTGTAAAAACGGTTCTTGGTAGCTCGGGAGCCAGTTGTTGAAGACTTAGACAATGGCTGTAAGGCTGCTGCTGCTGCATGCAGGGGCACGTATAATAGAATGGTCACCACTGGATGAGCTCTGAACAGCAAGGTCTCTAGACCATTGCTTCATTTTCTGCCTTACAATTTCCTGGGGGGGAAAAAGGAAGTATTGATTCAAATTCTGCTTGGTTTTCCAGTTAATAATTAAGCAGAAGTCTAGTTTCTGCTATCCAAACATTATCGTTTATATGGCAAACACACTAAGCATATCAGTTCTTGCCTTTATTATCTTAAAAAAAATACCTTCAATTAAAGGTGTTGATCTAAGCTTTTTTTAGGCATTGTTGATTCAAAGGTCTTAATTAGTCTTAATTGGTAATTTATCCATTTCTACAACGAGGCCATGAACTTTGATTCCACCCCCCCCCCCCCCCCCCCCCCACCACTGATGAGTAACAATTGCTTTAAAGAGCACTGACTGGTTTGGTTCAGTGGATAACGTGTCGGCCTGTGGACTCAAGGGTCCCAAGTTCGATTTCAGTCAAGGGCATGTACCTTGGTTGCGGGCACATTCCTGGTAGGGGGTTTGCAGGAGGCAGCTGATTGATGTTTCTTTCTCATTGATGTTTCTATCTATCCCTCTCCCTTACTCTCTATAAAAAAAAAAAAAAAAAAATCAATAAAATATATTAAAAACAAAAAACAATTGCTTTAAAGAGAAAAAGACTAGTGCTTAGTAAAGAGAAATGGCATGCCCTCATTTGTGATCAAACTACAGAAAAATAGCACTTAGTTTTATATATGTGTAAGAAATAGTTTTAAGTGTATTTCTTGTTAAATCTTGAAACAATCTATAAAAGTGCAGGATACTATATAACAGTGAAGGATTATCTTTGCTTTGCAGGTGAAGATCAACCCAGCGGGTAGCCAGTAGATCTGGGATTTAAGCTTAGGCAATGGGACTCCAGGGCCTTTAGTCCCAATCACCATACCGCACTGAGTCCCAAGGCCCTGTAGTCTCAGAAAACATGTTAAACAGAGCAGAAGAAACAGTTAAGTGGCAATTTCACCATGAGGACTTCATTTCCCTATAGTTGTTGCACAAGGATCATTTTGATCCATAGAGGATCCATTCAAGCAGAATAATGGGTATTACTTCAGTGTGTTTTTATTGGCTATATATACTTGCTGTATAAAGTATATATATAACTTTAGTACGTACTGCAAAATAGTCTTGTGGCGGGCCAAATTTTCTCTTCCTTCAGTAATAAATGAGAATCTCAGTTTTCCATAAGCTTTGTGTTTGTGAGTGTTTAATTTTTAGTTATCCTGATGTTGTTTAGTAGTATTTCACCCTTGACTTATTTTCCTTTTCTCTAACAGGTAATGTGTTCAGCACCTTTTCACGTTTTGGGATATTTAGATATCTCCTTTTGTGAAGAATCTGTTGAAGTGTTTTATCCCTTTCCGATTAAGCTTGTGCTTTTTGTGAACTATTTTTGTCTACCTTAAAGACATGAGGAAATCTCTTATGCATATCTTAAGTAATTTTTGTTTTATCTTTCACATTTATAATGTATCTGAAATTGATTTTTTCAAAGTATATTTTTATATATTTTAAAGAGGAAGGGGCGGGGAGGGAGAGATAGAAATATCAATCATGAGAGAGAATCATTACTAGGCTGTCTCCTGCATGCCCAACACTGGAAATTGAACCCACAACCTGGGCATATGGCCCAAATGGTGGACCAACCACTGAGCAACACAGGCCACCCATGGAATTGATTTTTGAGTGTGGTGTAAGGTAGGGTCATGATCTTTTTTTATATCATACTAGAGGCCTGCTGCATGAATTCATGCACAGGTGGGTCCCTTGGCCTGGCTGCTTGCCCAGTCCTGATTGGGGTGATTGGAGCTGGTAGTAGGAGGTTGGCCAGCCAGCAGGGAGGATCCAATAAGGGCCAGCCAGCAGGGGCAGGGGTAGGGGCTTCGAGAGGTTGGCCAATTGCGGGGGGGCCCACAGGAGGTTGGCTGACCAGCCCCCTCATTGGGCCAATCGGGGGGTGGGGGGAGGCTGGCCGGGGGAAGGGACTGTGGGAGGTTGGCCATCTGCAGAAGGTTGCTGGTGGGAGCGCACTGATCATCAGGGGCAGCTACTGCATTTAGTGTCTGCCCCCTGGTGGTCAGTGTATGGTCAGTGTACAGCATAATGACTGGTGGACCAGTCATTCCAGCCGTCCTGTCATTCTGTCACTTAGGCTTTTATATATATAGACTAGTGCTCTAAGACAGATTTTATATACAGAGCACTAAGTTAGGTATGCAATTTTACCTATATGTTCTCAAAAATTCTAGTTTAGCACTTCTTAGTTGGGATTCAGGAATCTGTGTTTTAACAACTCCACCAGGTGATTCTCATCATGAGAGAAGGTTGGGAAACACTGGACTAGAGGCCCAATGCACTGATTGCCCTTAACCTCTCTGCCTGCCTGCCTAATCACCCCTTACTGCTCACCTGCATGCCTGATTGCCCCTAACCATCTCTCCTCAGCTCTATCTGTTTTTGCAGTTTAGTTTTCAAGTCTGTAAAACGAGGATAAAATTACTTGGAGAAGACATGAACTAGTGCAAGAAAAGTCTTTAATAGAGTACCTAGCATACTAGAGCCCTCAAAAAGGCTGCTTTATCATGGAGCCTGTCCAATGGCTGCTCCTAGACCTGGTCCTTTGTCTGGTCCCTTGGAAGAGCCTCTGTCTTTAACTTTTCCTCTGATGGTCCTGTCATCACCAGTCAGCATCTGCACTTGGTTAACATCCCAGCTCTCTCCATTTCTCAGCTCATTTGAGATAAAGCAAACACCGTTGGAAACAAACTGGAACCATTATTCCACCTCTTTATAAAACCACTGTTTATGTTCTCATGGGATTTGGTTTCTACTTTTCTGGGGGCACATTTTGCTGCTGCGCATTAAAAAGAGCGTAATAAACCAGTGAAGGCAAAAAATGCACGTGTTTGAGGCCAGTGACGGCATGAAAACAGCGCCTGCCGGCTCGCTCGGTCTGGCTCGGAGCAGCCATTCTTCGGTTGCAGTGGTTCTATAATAACTGGGTTTCTAATTGCAGTATTTCTGAATGTGGGTTTTTCTTATCTGACTTTCCTCGTCTTCCTCCCAACCTGCTGGGTTTAACCCATTTCTGCCCCCCATCAAGCTCTAAGGCTACTCTCTTGTTGTTTTGTTTGTTTGTTTTTGTTTTGTTTTGTTGTTTTGTTTTTTTGTTTTTGTGGGTACAAGGACGCACTTTTTGCTTTGAGAAACATAGCCTTCAGACTTCAGGCCAAACAGAATTTGGGTATTCTAGACACTGTGTACTCTCTTTTCCCCCACCCAATTTTTTTCCTTTTAGTCTCTTGGATTCATTTTGTATCGTTATTATGCATTTTTCTCCACTTTATGCTAACACCTGAATTTTAAGTATTCTCTTTAATGTGTAACTCTCCTCAGGCTGGGACAAATTCATACTGACAGAATGGCTTTACTAACCTAAGGCTAAGCATCATACTACGTGATTGTAAAAAAGTGATCTTAGGAGTAATCTAGGCCAACTGTCTCATTTTACAGATGTGAATTCTGAGGTCCATTTGGTGTACTAATTAGGATAGGCCGCTGTAACAAATAGACCATACAATATTAATGGCTAAATTCCGTTCATTTATCAGTCCCATGAAATGGTTTGGTTCAGTAGCATGTTTTTCTTCTTCATACTATCATGTAAGAGCCAGACTGATTATAGCTATGTCATCCTAAAAATATTAATTTCAGGATCAGAGCAGCCTAATGATTACTATCCCAGTGATCCAAAAGAAGAAAAAAGTTAGGAGCAACCCAGTGAAACCTGTTTTATGGTTGGAAGTGGCACAGGTCACTTTCCACATTGCACTGGAGAGAACGTAGTCAAAAGGCATATGACCCCTACCAGGTTTGGCTCAGTGGATAGAGCGTCAGCCTGTAGATTGAAAGGTCCTAGGTTCGATTCTGGTCAAGGGCATGTACCTTGGTTGCAGGCACATCCCCAGTTGGGGGTGTGCAGGAGGCAGCTGGTCTATGTTTCTCTCTCATCGATGTTTCTAACTCTCTCTCCCTTCCTCTCTGTAAAAAAATCAATAATATATATATATATATATATATATTATATATATATATATATATATATATATATATATATATATATATATATTTTTTTAAAGGCATAGGAGACAGTTAGTGGTTTCTGCCACAATGGCCATAGATCACAGAGTTAATGGTGTTCCCTACAACACAGTGAATGTAGGGGTTTTAAAAATATCTGCCTTTGAAGAAAAAAGAAAGATTCCTATGAAACATTCTTGGGAAAGGTAAAAGACGGAGGGTGGAGAGTGTTTATCACTTCCATGAACTAGGATTCTGAAAATAACATGCTAACAACATTCTCTCAACACCCGCCTGGGTCTCAGGGGCTTCCTCATATGTGCTTTCCTTTGAACCTCACAGAACCCTGAGTGGGTGCCATGTTCATCTCTCTGTTTCTACAGAAAGAATCGGGGTGCACAGAACTGCAACTTTTCCCTGGGGGCATCTATTTATTAGCAGTTAGAGCAAACGTTTGGATTTGGGGATGTTGATGATAAAACCTGTGCCTATTTTGTGAGAGCATTTAAACTAAAAATAGACAAATCAGCCATGAGAGTCTATAAATTGTATCAACACCACATTTTTTTCTTATTTGGTTTATTTTATGTAATTATTTTATAATTCAAGCCTCTGAAAATGTTTCCATATATGGACTATATATTCCTCCTGTAGGAAAATACCATAAACAAAATTTACTGACAAGCATTTGAGCTGGAGAGATACCTCCCAAAATATCAAGATTTAGATCATGTATAAAAATAATAAAACACACACACACACCTGAGGATTTTTTTTCATTAAAAATATTTTTATTGATTTTTTTTTACAGAGAGGAAGGGAGAGGGATAGAGAGTTGGAAACATTGATGAGAGAGAAACACCCATCAGCTGCCTCCTGCACGCCCCTCCACCCCCCCACTGTGAATGTGCCCACAACCAAGGTACATGCCCTTGACTAGAATCAAACCCGGTACCTTTAAGTCTATAGGCTGATGCTCTATCCACTGGGCAAAATCGGCCAGGGCCACACCTGAGGATTTTTTTTAGAGAGAGTAGAAGAGGGGGTGGGGGGAGAGAAAGAGAGAGAGAAACAACAATGTGAGAGAGACTCCTTGATTGGTTATCTCCTGCATGCACCCCAACTGGAGCCAGGTACACACTCTTGACCAGGAATCGAACCTGAGACCCTTCCGTGGGCAAGCCAGTGCTCCAACCACTCAACAACACTGGCCTGGGCATGCACTTATATTTTATATGTAATATAGACATTATTCATTCACTTAAGAATCTTTACTAGCCCTTTTCTCAGCTGCTGTTAAGTTGCTTGTCCTTTCCAGAGACCTTAGGATTGTGGAGAGGGGAGGCGCTAACTTTGTCTAGAAGCACCATGGCTGGCAGCTACCAGCCCATCACTTACCTGCAACTTGACCTGGCTCTAGATTCGCTTATATCTGAGATCATTTGGGCAGACAATGAGGAGACCGTTGCAGGGGATAAACGACATCTTCAATAAACAACCAGGGAAAATGCTGAAACTTTCTGGCCGGACTTGTATTAAAGTCCACCCAATCTCTACTTTCTACCTCTTCATGATACAGGTATAAATTAATATCTTATTTGTTTTCTGGACTCATCTGTCTTCTTTGCTCCAATTTTCTCAGTTTTTAAATTAACCCCTATTGTGTAGATGTCATATAAAGAGCTTCATGTCATTTGAGGAATAGAAACAAACAAATTTAAAAAAAAATGAAGTAAGTGGGTGGGGTGGGGGAATTGAGAGATGGAAGGGCAAGAATAGGGAGAAAAGAAGATGGAAGAATAGCAACTATCCGTACTAGGGATTTATTCTGTGCCTTCCCCCTACTTCTATGAAATTCCATTTATCTATCACTAGCTCTTCTTCTGTAAATGTACAAATCTCATCTCATCTCAATGATTTATATACATTGACTGCTACAACTCATTCAATAAAAAATACATTGAATTAGAATATGTATCTTTATCCACCCACTTGCCCATCTATATCTATATCTATATCTATTCAGGGGTCCTCAAACTTTTTAAAGTGGGGGCCAGATCACGGTCCCTCAGAGAGCTGGAGGGCCGGACTATATGAACTACTAATTCCTACTGTAGCACCTCGGCTGCGCTCACTGCCCAAAAAACCTGGCGGGCCGGATCAGACTCCTCTGCGGGCCACAGTTTGAAGACCCCTGAATTCTATATCTATATCTATATCTATATCTATATCTATATCTATATCTATATCTATCTATCTGTATTATATCTATATCTATATCTATATCTATATCTATATCTATATCTATATCTATATCTATATCTATCTGTATTATATCTATATCTATATCTATATCTATATCTATATATCTATATCTATATCTATATCTATATCTATATCATCTATATCATCATCTATTATTATCTATCATTACCTATCTATTATCTGTCACAGACCCAGGTGCACCTGCTTATTCAATAGACATGACTATCTCCCAATTTTGTACATGATTTTTTATGTCTATTTGTTTGCATCCAGAAAGCTATTGCTAATTTTATATTTTTTATATGTAGAGGGAAGAAACAATAACTATTGTCATCAACTGATTTTCTAACACTTTCTAAGAAAACCCTGTGGTATGTTTCAGATAAGATTTGTTAAATCATGATCCAAACTGTCTTACAGTAAACAAATTTCAACACGAACTATAAATAGCCAAGCAGTACCATCTGTTTCACATATTTTTTTTGTCAGGTATATATGAGGAAAAAATTACTTGAAGTTCCAACTTGAAGCTCCTGAGAACTATCCCCCGTGCCTTGAAGCCTGTGCTAACACATCTTTTGCTTCTGCCACAATCTCCACAAGCTAACCAGTATTATTTTTGCACAAATGAGATTCAATATAAGATTTTTTTAAAGAAAAAAATTGCATCTGTACTATTTGTGTCTAAATATCAGCCCTGACCTTTATTAGCTACAATATTATGACCTTCACCGTGTCTCTATATTGGAGTATAAATACAGAAGTTTCCTTATTTACAAACAGGTTATCTTTCATACTGCTTTCCCCCACCCACCCCAGGTCTATTTAGATGTAGTTGACAAATAAAATTATAATGTAGTCAAAATGTACTATATGATGATTTGATAAATGGACAATTGTAAAAAAAATCCCTACAATCGAGTTAAATTAATATATCCATCATCTCACATAGTTCTTTTTTGAGGGGGAGGGGAGAGTTTTGTATGTGAGAATGCTTAAGATGTAATCTGCTAGCAGATTTTAATTATACAATACAGTATTATCAACTACTGTTACAATGCTATGCATTAGATTCTAAGAATTCATCTTACAACTAAGAGTTTATACTCTTGTACCAATCTCTCCCCATTTCCCTTACTTAAGCCCTGTGTGACCATCATTCTCTCTGTTTCCTTCCTGCTTCTTATTTATTTTAGATTCTGTACATAATTGATACTCTGCAGTAATTGTCTTTGTCTGGCTTATTTAACTCAGCATGTCCTCCAGCTTCACCCATGTTGTCTCAAATGGCAGAATTTTCTTCCTTTTAAAAGAGTTTTCTTATGGAAAATAATACACTAATTAACAAGTAATAATGCAAGAATAAACTCTGTGTGTCATGTACTCACAACTGTAAACCTACTTTTGTCACACCGTGTGTAATGTGTGTGTGTGTGTGTGTGTGTGTGTGTGTATTTCTTTATCTATTCATCTGTTGATAGGTTGTTTACATACCTTGGTTATTGTGAAAAATGTTGCAATGAACATATGAGAATAATTATCTCTTTGAAATAGTGACTTTCTTTCCTTTGGGTATATACCTAGAAGTGAGATTACTGGATTATATGGTAGTTCTATTTTTATTTTATTTTTTTTCTAAATTTAAAGTATTACAGATGTCCTTCTGCCCCAGGCCTTCATCACACTATTGTCTGTGTCCATAGGCAATGCATATATGTCTATAAATTCTTTGGTTAATCTCTTCCTGTCCCACCTCCCCTCCTTTCCCCTGAGATTCATCAGTCTGTTCCATGCTTCCATGTCTCTGGATATATTTTGTTCATCAGATTATTATTTTTATTAGATTTCACATATGAGTGAGATCGTGAGATACTTGTCTTTCTCTGACTGGCTAATTTCACTTAGCACAACACTCTCCAGGTCCCTCCATGCTGTGTCTAAGGGTCAGAGATCTTTATTTTTTATTTCTGCCTATTATTCTATTGTGTAAATGTATCCCTTCATCTACTGATGGGCAATTGGGCAGTTTTCAGATCTTAGCTATTGTAAATTGTGCTTCTATGAACATAGGGTTACATACTTTCTTTCTGATTGGTGTTTCAGGAAACCATCAACAAAATAAAAGGGTTCCCATTGTATGGAAGAACATATTTGTCAGTGGTACATCTGATAAGGGGTTAATTTTCAACTATATGAAGAACTCAAACCACTTAACAAAAGGAAGAAACAATTCAATTTAAAAATGGGCAAAGGACCTAAATAGACAATTTTCCAAAGAGGACATACTGATGGCTAAGAGACATAGAAAAATGCACAGTCACTAATCATCAGAGAGATGTAACAAATCAGCAAAGAGCAGGTGCTGGTGAGGAGGTGGAGAAAGGGGAATCCCATACATTGCTGATGGGAATGTAGCTTGGTGCAGCCACTATGGAAAACAGTATGAAATTTCCTAAAAAAGCCGGGACCGGTTTGGCTCAATGGATAGAGCGTCGGCTTGGGGACTGAAAGGTCCCGGGTTCGATACCGGTCAAGGGCATGTACCTTGGTTGCAGGCATATCCCCAGTAGGGGGTGTGCAAGAGGCAGCTGATAGATGACTCTCTCTCATCGATGTTTCTAACTCTATCTCTCTCTCTTCCTCTCTGTATAAAATCAATAAAAAATATATTAAATTTTTTTTAATTTCTTGAAGGAGCTTTATACTATTTTCCATAATGAGAATTAAATGTATGAGTTTCTTACACATTTTAGATACTAACCCCTCATCAGAAATATGGCTTAGAAATATTTTTTCCCCATTCCATGGGTTTCTTTTTCATTCTGTTGGATTTCTTGGTTGTGCAGAAGCATTTCAGCTTGCAATAGTCCCTCTTGCTTTTGTTGCCTTTGCCTTTGGTGTCAAATGAAAAAAAAAAATTGCCAAGCAAATTATTTTTTTTATATATGCTGATTGTAGAGAAAATAGAAATGAATTTTGCCATGTAAGTAATTTATGTCATAATTGAGTGGTTAGATTCCCAGATTTGATCATAGAAATTTTTCTCTTTCTCTCCCTTCAATTATTTGTCCCCTTCCAAATCCTCCTACATCTTCTTTGCTAGCTTGGACTGCCTGGAGTGGGATTTTAAGGCATTAGATAAAATGAGTTTGGATGGGATGGGGGAGGAGTGAGAGACAGCAGTGTTCATGCGCAGTAATATTGAGCTGGAGGAGGGGACTTAGTGCAATGGAGGAAAAGGCAGAGGCTGTAGGGGAATCCTATAGGCCTCCTTGGCACAGCCTTTCATATTGGCTCACATACACTGAGGATCGCCTCTCCTGTGCCATGGAACTTGGCACACAGCATTCATTGTAATGCTATTCCTCTGCACTGTTCGATCTCCCTGCCTAGATTCCAATCTATTATCACCTCTCAGCTTGTCCGATGCAAGGCTATTGCAGGAGATAGCTCATGAGCTAGGCATAGGCCTACAAATTACTACAATTCAAAGAAGTGAGTTTTTTCTTTACTTTTACATTTGATTTTGTTTTGAATTAATTAATACAGTAAGATGGTTCAACGTTCAAAACGAAGAGAAGGCTTTTATAGTAAAAATCTCCCTTCCATTCTTGTTACCCTACCAACAAAATTCCTTCTCTAGAATTAACTAATATTAAACTTTTTTTGTGTGTGTGATATTTTCAAAACACCAACTTTTGGTCTCATTGATTTTCTAATGTTCTTCTGTTTTCTGTTTCATTGATTTCTATTCCTACCTTCATTAGTTACCTTTGCTAACTTTGGGTTTAAATTTTCTTTTTCTGTTTTAGTTAAGTAGAAGTTTGTGTAATCAATTGTGGCCTTTCTTCTTTATTAATACAAGCACTTAATGTATACTTTTTTTCTGCACTTAAAAATCATGTATATTCTGCTAATTTTGGCTGTAGTTTTCTATAAATACTAATTAGGTCAAAGTGGTTACCAGTGATGCTCAAATTTCCTGTATCTACATTGATTTGTTTATTGCTATATCAATAACTGAGACAGGTGGGTTGAAGTATCTATTGTAATAATGGATTTGATTATAATTCATATTTAAAGTTTATCTTGTATAAAAATGGTATAGGTTATTCTTGCTTTTTAATCTGATAATGTCTATATGTTAATGGAATTTTATTTTATTTACATATTTTGGTTTCACTTATTTAATAAAATTACTTATATATTTGGGCTTGTCTATTATTCAGTATGTTTTCTACTTGTTTCACCTATTATTTATTCCATGTCCCACATTTCTTGTCTTTATTTGAATTACTAATTATTTGTTTTTACTAGTCTAGTATCTCCTCTATTGACACTTTAGCTAAAACTCTTTTAAAAAATGGATTCACCTATAGATTATAATGGACACCTTTAATTTATCATAGTTCCCCTAGAATTAATATTGTCACACTTCATCTAATAAAAGAGTAACATGCTAATTGAATGTGTCTTTGCAACTCCCACCAGCCAATCAGGAGTGAGTATGCAAATTAACCCAACAAAGATGGGAGTTTAATTTGCATACACTGGCACTGAGCTGCTGGGGGCAGGGCAGGATGTTTACCTTAAAATTCCACACTGCCCCAGCTGTTCCAGGCCTCTGGGCAGTGTGGGAAGGTGGAAAGGCAGCTCCTGCCAGAGCAAAAGTGCATCGGGCCTCTAGTACCTGTGTTTCCCCGAAAATAAGACCGACTTACAGGTTTCCTTCTGAGTGAAATATAAGGGATCCCCCAAAAATAACCGCCCCCCCCCAGGCTAAACATGAGAGATTTGGTCCACTGATTCTGAAAGAAATGGAGTCACAAGAAATTTACCAGGAAATTCAGGAATTGGATTGTTATGATGATGTTCCAGAAGATGATGACATGATTGTCACTGAATAAATGAGTAAATTCTTGATACTGTAGGATTCACAGTTTGTCTGGTTTGTGTTGACAACTACCTGTACTACTGTACTACTGTACTGTATACAGGTAATAAATTTCCTTTATTTTCATTTAATAATAAATGTGTACTGTATTCTTCTTCATGGAAAAATAAGACATCCTCTGAAAATAAGACCTAGTGCATCTTTGGGAGCAAAAATTAATATAAGACACTCTTATTTTCAGCGAAACAGAGTATATAATAAAATTCTCCCAACAGTGTGCTTCCATTTACCTTCTCTTTCCTATTTTTATCATGCATTTTCTTCCTAAATATCTTAAACCTCCCAAACACAGTTATAATTCTTGCTTTAAACAATCAATTATCTTTTTTTTTTTTTTAAATAAAGAAATAATAAAAAGTCCGGTTTAGTTGACCATATACTTTCTATTTTCTATGCCCCTAATTCCTTCATTTCTACATTTCCATTTGGTATTATGATTCTTCAGCCTAAAGTTCTTCATTTAATTTATCTTGTAATGTTGGTATGTTAATGGTTGGTGTGTTAGAGTTCTCTCAGCTTTTGTTTATCTGCATATTGTCTTCATTTTGCCTCAATTTTTAAGGATATTTTCTCTGACTAAACCTTTTTTCTCAAAGAACACTTTAAAGCTTTGATTCCCTTGTCTTCTACCCTGGAATATTTCTCATAAAAGTCTGTTGTTATTCTTATTATTGACTCACAGGTGTAATGTGTTTTTCTCTGCTGTTAAGCTTTTCTGTGTACCTCTGAGGCTCAGCAGTTCAGCTGTGATATGCCTAGGTGTGGGTATCTTGGCTCAGGGATTGACAAGCTTTTGGATTCCTGGTTGCATTGTTCAAAATGGAGTTTGGGAAAGTCTTTACTAGTTTCAAATGCTACTATGCTAATAGGATGTTCCTTAAGCACAGTTTAATATTACTTTGCAGATCTTTTGTATTCTTATGGTACATACCACTAGAAATGTACAGTTAAATAATTGCTGTGTTTCAAAGTTACTTGGTGTGTATTGACATCAGCAGGTTCAATTTTATTTGTTTCACTTTGTTCCAAATATATAGGGATTAGAAAATGTTTATTTTATAAGTACACAGAATATGTACACAATCTCCAAATCAAATCTACAAAATATCATATATGCTAAGAAAAGTAGTTTCTGCTTCTGTCTCTTGCATTTATACCTTTACAGATAATTAAATAAATATGTACATAGATTATATCTCCATTAAAATATATATATTTGAGAGAGAGAGAGAAAGAGAAACATCGATGTGAGAGAGATACATTGATTGTCTCTAGCATATGCCCTGACAGGGTCTGGATTGAATCTGCCACCCAGGTTTGTGCCCTTGACTGGGAATCAAACTCAAGATCTTTGGTTCATGGGCCAACACTCTAACCACTTAGCAACATGGGTCAGTGCCATTAGTTGATTCTTGTATATTCCCTGATGACAGATTGAACCTGCATCCTTGGAAAATTGGAAAAATATTCTAACCAATTGAGATACTCAGTCATGGCCCTCCATTTTTGTAAGTAAAGAAAATGCAGAAATTTTCTCATATTTCCTTTTTAAGCTAAATAGTAGCATACTCTGCATCCTTTCTTTAAATTTAATCTTTAAATTAAATATATACTAGAGATAACTGTGCTATATAGAAAATAGTATTTTTAAAAATTATTATTATTTTTACAGATACATAATAATCCATTGTGTTGATGTGATGAGCCATAGTTTATTCAACCAGTCCCAAAATCAGTTATTTGGGTTACTTCCACTCTTGGACTATTATAGTAAAATGACAGTGAATCATTTATGTGTATGTATTTTCATATTTTGCCAGTTATTTGCAAGTAGAATTGTTGGGTTAAAGGGTAAATGCATGTGTATTTTTTAGAGATAGTGTCAATTTTCTAAATTTCCTTCCATATGTCACAGGGTTGTGACACTTTGCAGTTCCACCAGCTCTAAATTGGGGGCACAATTTCCCTGTAGGTTCACCAACAGAACGAATTTTCAAACTTTTGGATTTTTGTCCATCTGATGGGTGAGAAGTCATAACGCAGTGTAGTTTTAATTTGCATTTCTGAAAGAGAGAAAGAGGGAAAGAGAGAGAGAAAGAGAGAGAGAGGAGAGAAAAACATCTATCTCACACGCACCCCAACCATTGGAGATGGAACCTATGACCTATGTATGAGTGTGACCATGAATTGAACCCGAATCTTTTCGATATACAGGATGATGCTCCAACCCACTGAGCAACACCAGCCAGGGCAAGAATACATTTTTATATTTAAAGATTACCATTTTCTCAAGGGTCATTTTCCTTTCAAACTTTTAGAAAATGGGGACATTTCTATTTTTGAAGTCTGTTTCTCATGCATACAAGAACATAATTTAAAAAGAAAGAAAAGGTTTTTTTCTCCTGCCAACATCTTGGGGTTTTCATTTACACAGCAAAGAACAAATTGTAAATCACTTTGCGTAGTGTCCCAGCCCCAAAATGAGGGTTTGACTTACCATGTAATTTATTTCTGGTTCATATTTCTGTTCTGAACAAGCTTTTGGGTTTGAAGTTATAAACAAAATAATTTACTTTTGGTTAAACAGATGGCATAAATATGTTAGGAAAAAAAGATCCTTTTTGAGAGATAAAAAATTGGACAATAGTTTCCGATATTATCAACACCTATTTATCTGGCAAACATTTGATTCAATGATATTGTAGAAACTCTTGGCTCCTGTCACAGTAAAGGGGTTTTTTTTGGTTTGTTTTTTTTTGTTTTGTTTTGTGTTGTTTTTTCTAGTCAAGGACATTAGCACCTCGATAGACAGCCAACAGTCTGGTAGGTGTTTCTGTCTGTGGTCATCCTCATGAGTTTGACTTGGCATGGATATTCAGGCCTCATTTCCTGCTACTTTTATTTTGTTCTTCCTTCACTTGTTTAAATTTTATTCCCAGTTTTCCTTAAACGTCTTCCTCCAAGGCTTTCACATATTTTTCCCACATTTTAAAATGACTGATTTTCACTCTTGACTGCTCTCATGTTTTTCTAGCTTGTCCTAGTTCATTCTCTGCATCTTCTTTTTATTTCTTTGATTAAACATTTATGGTGCACCTATGAAATGCTGACCCCTGAACTAGGCATTTAAATTATGCATATAAATTAGGAAGAGTTCTTGCTCTGGAAGTGCTCACAAATGGATATTGATTGATTTCAGTCACAGCCTCCCCATAGACAGGGCAGACGAATGTCTGCTGATGACCCTCCTCTCTTCCCACCTCCACATGCCTGTCCTACTTACCTTCCCACCTTGTTTGCTGCCTTTCCAGGAAGCCTTACTGATTCCTTTCCCCGTTTCCAAAGCTGTGTGATGCCCATCCTGGAGGCTCCCAGCTCACACTGGACTTTCTCCGAGAGGGCAGGCAGCACCCTCTATCACTAAGTATACGGCACCCATCACAGTGTTCGCTGCAGGAGAGACACTCAAGAAATATTTTGTGAATGAAAATGAATATTCTGTGCCTGTAAATAAGAGAGGCCAATAGAAGAATTAGAAAGAAAGCAAATGTACCTCCCAGTGAAGATGGGGTAAGCAAAGTGCCAATAGAACAGAATCAATCTTCCAATGATTACTTTGCAGAAACTGTGCCAGTTCAAATATCAAGTACCTTGGATTTATGTTTTAAAACAATTGCCTAACAAATAAAAAAACAAAAACCTAAAAACCTTTAGTGATAGTGATTGTTCCCATGAAATGCTAAAGAATGACTCATTCTGACATTTACTGATAAGCATATGGGTTAGATAAGCCTCATAAATGTTACTCAGGACGTTCCATTATTTCAATTGGAGTTGTATTTAACTTTAAAGTCAAAATGAGTTGTTTATTCCTCTGTTCAGATACAGTCACATCTCAAAAATATAAAAACTTCTGACTTTGGATATCCAAACGTCACAGAAAACAGTTTTCATTTCTGAACATGTTTATTGATTTTTCTTCCTGTTTTTCTTTTCTTTTTTTTTTTTTTAGTTTTATTTAATTGTTTTGTTTGTTTATTTTTCAATATTGACAAGACATTGGGAACAAAATAAATCATTTAATGGCTAAAGACTTTTCTAGCTTTTGCTTATACCCAAGAAGAACCAATTTTATTTCTCATTTCTAGCACTTCAGGAAATATCTTGGTTTAAGAGCTACACGTGGATATCTCTAATTTATTATCTTTTTCATCTGTTTTCTCCTGCTATGTCACACATTTCTACACATTTAGTGAAAACGAGTTTCACTAAAGCTATAAGTTTAAGCTATTAGGTCTAGTAATAATTAATGTCGTTTTCTAATACTTTTTTAAATCGAATTTATTTAAACAATATAACAAAATTTAATCAACAATATAGTTGCCGTTGTTTTCTACTACTTGTGCCCAAAGCTCAGGAAGCATTTTAATCCCTCTGTTGTAAAATTCTTGTGATTTTGATGCAAAAAATTCGGTCAATGCATTTTTGAGGCATTCTTCATTATTAAATTTTTTTCCAAGAAGAAAGTTTTGCAAAGAACAAAACAAATGGTAATCGGAAGGGGCAATATCAGGAGAATATGCAGGTTGAGGGAGAACTTCCCATTCCAACTGGCACAGTTTTTCAGCAGTGATTCTTGCAGTATGCGGTCGTGCGTTATCGTGGTGAAGAATTACGCCCTTCTGATTAATCAGCGCGGGTTCTTTTTCTCTTAAAGCTTGGGCTAACCTTTCCAATTGGGCACTATACACTGCACTTGTAATGGTTTGGTTAGATGGTAAAAGTTCATAATGAAGAATTCCTTTAAAATTCCACCAAACACACAACATCACTTTTTTCGCATGCAAGTCAGGTTTTGGCTTGGGCTGCGGAGCCTCATTTTTGTCCAACCATTGAGGCCACCTTTTCAAATTAATATACAGCACCCATTTTTCATCTCCGGTAACAATTCGCTCTAAAAACGGCAAACGGTTTTGACGAGAGAGGAGCGAACTGCAAATTGTGACTCTTTGATTACGGTTGTTGTCGGTCAACTCATGAGGAACCCATTTTCCAAACTTTTGGACTTTGCCAGGTGCACGCAATTGATTGGAAATTGTTTTCTGTGAACAATTTAAAGTTGTCGCAAGCTCTTGTTGGGTAATTTGAGGATTTTGCACCAAAAGAGCTTGAAGAGCTTCTTGATCAAAATTGGACACACGGCCTCGACCACTCTTGTCATCTAACAAAAAATTTCCCTCGCGAAATTTCTCAAAACAACTCCGGCATTTTCTGGCGCTAACTGCATCTTGACCAAGAGCACTACAGATGTTTTTTGCATCCTCACTTGCTTTTCTTCCTAATTGGAACTCGTAAAGCATGCAGTGCCGAATATGCTCTTCATCCGCCATCTTCTTAGCCCTAGTTTTGCAACAAAAACCAAACCAAACACAAACTTTTTCAAGCAAAGTTGTTAATTGCACTTCACACGTTCTGTAGATACCACGTGTTTGAAGGTTATGTCAATACAAGTCAACGCCAAGCAAGATTTTAAACGAATGTTTAAAAACGACATTAATTATTACTAGACCCGATAATAAAAAAGCAAGCAAGCCGTGAAGAGATGGGCTCTGAAGTGGGTGGAAATGACCGATCATAGTATAAAGATATTATCATGTTTATATATGAACCCAGAGAAACCTAGACTATAAAGAAGCACTGTACCTTGAAATCCAATGACCATATGCTAAAATATCATCTCTGCTCTTGTCTATTAACATATATTTGCATAAGTCTATTCATAACAATAATAAATATCCTTGTCTATTAACATATATTTGCATAGGTCTATTCATAACAATAATAAATATTCCTCTTTAATAAAAACTATCCGAAATCTTTTCAAACAAAATTAGGAATAAAAACCTTAATAACAGCAGTTGTAAGATACAAAAATCAAGGAATATTTGTACTTACATATTCTAATTTTTAAAGAGTCTCCTATAGCTTCAAAGAGTCAGAAAATAATTTTTAAAAATTTTACTGAACTCCATTGTATCCTCTTGCCTTCTTTGTCAAGTATTAACTGAGTGCGATGACTTGGGTCGATTTCTGGGGTCTCTGTTCTGTTCCATTGATTTATATGTTTGTTCTTATGCCAGTACCAGGCTGTTTTGATTATAATAGCTTTGTAGTATATTATAACTTGATATTTGGTATTGTGATTCCTCCAACTTTGTTCTTCTCTCTCAAGATTGCTGTGGCCATTTGGGATCTTTTTTGGTTCTTTATAATTTTTGGAATATTTGTTCTAGACCTGTGAAATATGCCATTGGCATTTTAATAGGGATTGCAATGAATCTATAGGTTGCTTTGGGTAGTGTGGACATTTTAATGATGTAATTCTACCAATCCATGATAACAGGTATATTCTTCCACTTGTTTATATCTTCCTCTAATTCTTTTTTCAACATCTGTAGTTTTCGAAGTATAAGTCTTTTTCCTCCTTGGTTAAGTTTATTTCTAAGTACTTTAATTTTTTTTTTAGTTACAATGGTAAATGGGATTGTTTTGTTTACTTTCTCTTTATAAAAATTCATTATTGGTTTATAAAAATGCAACAGATTTCTGGGTGTTAACTTTGTATCCTATTATATTGCTGAATTCATTTATTAAATCTATTAGTTTTCTAGTGGACTCTTTAGAGTTTTCTATATACAATAGCATGTCATCTGAAAATAGTAATCCCTTTTTTAAGAGTTTTACTTCCTCCTTTCCAACTTTAATGTCTTTTATGTTTTCTTCTTATCTGATCATTGTGGCTAAGATTCTTCAATAAATGGTGCTAGGAAAATTGAATAGGTACATGCAAAAAAGAAAAAAAAAGAAAGAAAAGAAAATAGAGCCCTAACTTACATCATACACAAGAATAAACTCGAAATGGATAAAAGACTTACATGTAAGTTGTGAAACCATAAAAGTCCTAGAAGAAACCATAGGCAGCAAAATCTCAAACATTTCTTGTAGCAATATGTTTGTGGATACATATCTTAGGGCAAGGGAAACTAAGGAGAAAAATAAGTAAATGGGACTACAACAAAATAAAAAGCTTCTACACAGCAAAAAACAAAACAAAAACTACCAACAAAAGGAAGAGACAGCCCACTGTAAGGGAGAACATATTTGGCAATGATACATATGATAAAGGATAAATATCCAAAATATATAAGGAACTCATACTATGTAACAGAAGAAAGGCAAAAATCCAATTAAAAAATGGACAAAGGACCAAAATAGACACTTCTCCAAAGTAGACAACAGATGTCCAAGAGACATATGAAAAAATGCTCAAGGTCACTGATTATCAAAGAGATGCAAATTAAAATGACAATGAGGTATCACCTCACACCTGTCAGAATGGCTGCCATTAACAAATGTGCGGTGAGGATGTGGAGAAAAAGGGAACCTTAGTACACTGCTGGTGGAAGAGCCATTATGGGAAACAGTATGTGGTTTACTCAAAAAATTAAATACGGAACTGCCATTTGACCCAGTGATCCCACTTCAGGAAATATATCCTAAGAAACCTGAAACACCCATCAGAAAGAATGTCTGCACCCCTATGTTCATAGCAGAACAATTTACAATAGCTAAGATTTAGAAACAGCCCAAGTGCCCATCAGCAGATGAGTGGATAAAAATGCTGTGGTAATTTTTACCATGGAATACTAGGCAGCAGTAAAAAAGAAGGATCTCTCACCGTTTATACACCATGGAGGGACCTGGAGATTATTATGCTAAGTGAAATAAGCCAGTCAGGAAAGACAAGTATCAAATGATCTCACTAGTATGTGGAATCTAATGAACAAAATAAACTGATGAACAAAAAGATCCAGAGACATAGAAGCATGGAACAGACTGTCAAGTCTCAGAGGGAAGGCAGTGGGGGTGGGTAGGTGGGAAGAGACCAACCAAAGAAGTGTATGCATATATGCATAAACCATGGACATGGACAAAGGGTGGTAAAGGCCTGGAATCAGGGGAGGGTGAGCTAGGATGGATATATGGGGGGAAAAGAGGGATATATGTAATACTTTCAACAATAAAGACTTTTTAAAAATAAAAAAAATACTGAATTGAAAAAATATATTCAGGCTACTCTCCTGTCTTTTTTGGGGATGGTGGTAATAACTTAACCTTAGTAAAAAATTATGTTGATTTTAAGCACAATTAAATGCAAAACAAAATGACTACTAAATTTAAAATCAGAATTTTATTTGTTTGGACATTATGATTAGTTCCTGACTAAAGAGCTACTTTTCATAACCATGATAGAGGTGTGTTTTATAGAGGATAATATTGCATGAAACAAATGTAACTAAACAGAATCAACCTCTTTGAAAGACTTCAGTAAATTTTATTTGATATACAAATACCAAATCTTATCTATTTCTCAGGCTGGGTCTAGCTTCAAATTTGTTAAGAGAAACTAAAACTCAAGATCTGGAAGAAGTTCCAATTGAACTCCTGACCCCATCCCATGTTCAGGCCTCCTTTCACCTTGAGTACCCAATACCCCAACCAAAGAGTTTGGTATTCAATTGTCAAATGCCATCTCTCCCAATCTATTATTAACTCAACCTGTAAACAAGACAAAGCTGTCTGACTTATTGTGCAGAGAAGAGAAAATACCACTTGACAGATCTTTGTATCTTCAAAGGCAAAGTCAAGGTCTGATATTGAAAATTTCAAGTTTTGTTTAAGGTGGTCTTTCTAGGTAAAGGCTTGATTAGGATGAATAAGGATCATGGTGCAGTAATATGTTCATTTTCTTTGAACTATTTTGTACCTTTTTATAAAATTCAGGTAACTGATGGATATGCAAACTCTATCTTATTTTGTTGAGATTTAATTGACACCCTTTTCCATTGTGGAAAAAATAGTTTCATTACCTACCTGCAAATTGGACTGGATACTGTTACCTTGCACAGATTGTCAAACCTTACCCAACTTCCAATTCTCCCAGTGTCCTTCACTATCTGGCTGATGTTCCCAACTTTCCTCCCTCCCTCCTGGCTTGGCATCACTGAGATCAACACCTAACTGCATGGATTTTTATGGAAACTCTAGGTCACCCTGTGACTTGCCTTTACTCCCAGAATCAGAAGAATTGCTTGTGAGTTAACGCCTGATAACATGATATCCATCTTGAAGGACTCATCACCACAGCAAACCACTCTCAGCGCAGATTTCTTCCTGGATTAAGTTGCTGCTGGGCCAGTAAGGAAGTCTGGTAAAATGCTTGGGTCATGCATGTGGTTATACAAGAAGTAACCATGCCTCAACAACGTCAGTGAGAGCACTAACATCTCGATTTCAGTGAGCAATACTGCATAATGAAAACATTTCCACCCATCAATTCTTGGAATCCACTGGGCCAAAGATTCTCAGGACTTCACTTCTGGCTCTTTATGTTAATCTAATCTTTTATATTAATATTTCTATTTGTTAATTTAAGGTGTTCCTCTTTTAAGATCACTGGTCTCCAGAACTCTGAACCTAACCTGGCCACTACCTCTCAACAGATAGTTCATTATTTTGCAGATGCAACTCCAACAAGAATCCTCTCAAGATTATTTCTTAGACTCCAGTTCTCCTCACTCAGGAGATTTATGGTTACCTCAGAGTTGTTCAGCAAGGAATGATATTCATTTTTGTTGAACAAAACGGGATAGAGGGTTGATGATGCTGAACTTTTTCTGAGCCTTGTCCTTCCAGAAAGTAGTGATAGTTAAGAAATCTCTCCAACTTTTTTTTCTTCTGAAATCCCTCACCATTTTGTGTCCCAAAAAACATCTCATTGAAAAGAACCATCTCCTGGCATATGATTTATATATAAGAACTGCTACTCACTATTTCTCATGACTCCCTTGTATACCTGTGACAAGGCCAAAAACAGACACTTCACCTTTTGTCTAAAACTGCTGATAAAGCCAGATATAAACCCTCTCATCTCTGCCCTAGCCAACTGCCTGTTCTTTGTCTCATGAGAGATTAGCTAAGCTCAGGACTTTGTCCTCCTGAAACCAGCTAGACACAGAAACAAACATTTCTTTTTTAACTAATGATTGAAGGCTCCCTTGATTGCAAATCTATTCCAACTGAAATTCTCCTTACCTATAACTTCCCTGCTCCTCTCTGTGAAAGTCTAAGGCAAAACCACCCTTCTAAGAGCATCTTTTCATCTGGAGAGCTCTACCTATTGAAATAGCATCAATGAAATAATCTCCTTAATTGCCTGCTTCACTGTTTTATAGGTACCAAGGAGAATTCCCTGTGTGGCATGAGGAAATTTGTGCCTTGGCAGCTGCATTCCCCTTTCTAGATAAGTTAAAAAAAAGAAAAAAGAAAAAAAAAAGAAAGCAAAGACCTATTAGCTTATGGAACCATCAGAAAAAACTATGGGAGATATTGATATATTCTGTTTTATAACATCTACTTTAGAGATATCAAAAGCAGGCAATTATAAGTTTTTAAAGAAATTTACACTATTCCATTTTTGTGAATCTAACCATTGACAAAATAAAGTCTGTTACATTATTTTTAAATACTACTGATTTAGTGCATGCCTGACCATCTATATATCTATATCTATATCTATATCTATATCTATATCTATATCTATATCTATATCTATATCTATATCTATATCTATATCTATATCTATCTATCTATCTACTAGAGGCCTGGTGCATGAAATTCGTGCACTTTTGGGATTTCCCTTAGCCCAGCCTGCACCCTCTCACAGTCTGGCACCCTCAGGGGATGTCTGACTATTGGCTTAGGCCCAGAGGGTGGACATCCTTAGGTAGAGGTGGGAAAGGCTCCCTCCACCACTGCTGTGCTTGCCAGCTGTGAGCCAGGCTCAGGTCTTCTGGCTGAGTGGTGCTCCCCTTGTGGGAGTGTAATGACCACCAGGGTTCAGCTCTTGTATTGAGTGTCTGCCTCCTGGTGTGCATCATAGCAATGGGCCATTCCACCGTTTGGTTAATTTGCATATTAGCCTTTTATTATATAGGATACTAATAAAAGAATAATATGCTAATTAGACCAGGCAACTGGACATCTTCTGGATGTTCAACTTCTTTCTGGACAGTTAGGGGGTGACCAGGCTGGCAGAGGAGAAGTTGGGGGCAATCAGGCCAGCAGGGGGCAGTTGAGGGATGATCAGGCAGGCTGGCAGGAGGGCAGTTGGGGGTGACCAGGTTGGCAGGGGAACAATTAGGGGGTGATCAGGCAGGCAGGCAGGTGAGCAGTTATGAGCCAGAGGTCCCGGATTGTGAGAGGGATGTCTGACTACCTATTGAGGCCTGATCCTTAAACTGCCAGTTGGAAATCCCCCAAGGGGTCCCTGATTGGAGAGTGTGCAGGCCAGGCTGAGGGACATAACCCCCCACTCCCCCCCGTGCATGAATTTCATGCACCAGGCCTCTAGTATATATATAAAAGCCTAAGTTCCTGACTGACCGGCTGACAGTCCAACTGGCCGACTGGCCAATAGCTATGACATGCAGTGACTACCAGGGGGCAGACACTCAATGCAGGAGTGGAAACCACAGACATGGAACAGACTGATGAATAAATCTCAGAGGAAAGGGAAGAGGTGGAGGGCAGGAAGAGATTAACCAAAGATCTCATATGCATACTAGAGTCCTAGTGCACAGATTCATGCACTGGTAGGGTCTCTCAGTCTGGCCTGTGCCCTCTAGCAATCTGGGGTCCCTCAGGGGATGTTGGAGAGCTGGTTTTAGCTTGATCCCTGAAGGTCAGGCCGAGGGACCCCACTGGTGCACAAATCTGTGCAATGGGCCTTAGTTTTAAATAACACCACATGATTCTGAGTAGGAGAGTTGAAAGGGAGAAATTACATTGGCTGCTCATCAGATAAATGTTGACTTAGACTAGTCATTTAAATTCACTTAATCCTTTAGTTCCAATTTAGAGACAAGGAACTAAAGCTCAGAGGTGTTATTATCCCACTCAGGATCACACATCTGATATAATTTCATGCCTCTCAATATCTGATATGTTTTCAAACTAAATTTTTGGAAATCAGTAAACAATCTATAAATTTAGAACTCGCTCCGTAAGACAAAAACAGCTGTGCCTTCTATCTATATGGTATATATTACTGAGACCTATTAAGATTACAAAAGATGTCCATTCATTTGTCTTTTTGTTCCAAAGTGGCAGGTATTTTTCCAGGAGTCAAATTCAATGCATAAAACCTATTTTTATTTTTTCTTTAAATTTATTTTTTTATTCAAGTATAATTGGTATATAACCTTACATTGGTTATATTAGGTTTAGGAGTATAATATAGTGATTTAACATTTTAATACTTTACAATGTGATCAGCACACTAATTTTAGCCACCATGCAACTTTTTCACAGTATTATTGACTATATTCCCTTTCCCTTTTCACCTATCCCCCACCTCCTCCCTTCTGGTAACCATCCCTTTGGTCTGTCTCTATGAGTCTGTTTGTTTTGTTTGTTTTAAGATTACACATAGAAGTGAAACCATGTGATATTTGTCTTTCTCTGCCTGACTTACTTTACTTAGCATAATACCCTTTAGATCCACCCATGTTGTCACCAATAGATACACCATGCAATTCAGCAATTCCACTGCTGGATGTTTATACAAAGAAAACAAAAACCCTAATTTGAAAAGATATATGCACCCTCTGTTCATTGCAGCATTATGTGTAACTAGAGACCCGGTGCACAAAATCCGTGCACTGGGAAGGGAGGGAGTCCAGCCTGCCTCTTCTCACAGTCCGGGAGCCCTCAGGGGATATCCTACTGATGGCTTTCTGGCCTCCCTCTGCCAGAGGCTACTGGCTGATCAGGGGAAGGCAATGCCCCCACCACCCCCTTGCTGCTGCTGCCTCTGGCTCCAGGCGATCAGGGGAAGGCGATGCCCCTAAGATACCTCTGCTGCTGCCACTGCCTGCTGAGAGGCTGCCTGAGCCTTGGCCTTCGCAGCCACTGCAGCTTGCCTGAGTCTCACCCAACACCCATTGCTTGAGCCTTGGACCCTCACAGTGGCAGCAGCCATCGGTGGCTTGCCTGAGCCCCAGGCCAGCCCTGGGCAAGTGGCAGCCACCATCGCACCCTGAAGGCTGCAAGTCCTCACCCACTCTCGCCTGCTGTACACGCAGTCTAATAATAGGTCGTTACTGTGAGAGCATCCCGACCACTTTGCATATTACCCTATTATTAGATAGATAGCCAGGATATGGAAGCAACCTAGGTGCCCATGGATAGATGAATGGATAAAAAAGATGTGGCATATACATGATGAAATATTGTGCAGCTATAAAAAAAAGAACAAAATCTTGCATAAAACCAATTAAAAATAGTTTTCACTGTTTTGAATATTCTTTGCACAAGCAGATATTCATATTATTAAGTAAATATATAAATAAATAAGCAGTTGAATCAAAATAAAGATCTTTGATTAATAACCAAAATAACGTTTTAATTATTAGACCTATTTGATCAGAAAATATCTCCTTCCAGGTCAGCTCTGTACAAAATGATGGGAGGTATTAGTGCATAAAATTAATTTGTGTCCAAAGCATTTGGCTTTAAGGCATTGCAACCCCCCACCCCCCACCCCCTGGAGCCAACTGTGAGAGCTCATCTGGCCTAATTGCTACCTTCAAATGATGATATGAATTTTTTCCTTGTCCTGACCATCATTCTGGTTTTACACTAGGTCTATCTGTGTGCCCTCCTTTCTGTCCCCACTTCTCAGTCCATCCTGTATGAAAGGAGAACTCATGCCAGAACTGGTTTGGCTCAGTGGATAGAGTGTTGGCCTGCAGACTGAAGGGTCCCAGGTTCGATTCTGGTCAAGGGCATGTACATTGGTTGCTGGCACATCCCCAGTGGGGGGTGTGCAGGAGGCAGCTGGTCGATGTTTCTCTCTCATTGATGTTTCTGGCTCTCTATTCCTCTCCCTTCCTCTCTGTAAAAAATCAATAAAAATATATTTAAACAAACAAAGGAGAGCTTGTGCCAGCCCTGTCAGTCCTTCACATTCGTTTTATCCATAACACTGATACTTTAAGTATTTTTTTTTAAATTTGTTCTCTACATTTGTGTAAATTATATACCAAAAAACTTCAATTATTGAATGGAGAGTAATCAGCCTGGGAATTAGAAACTGTTACCCATTAGCGAAATGAAGGATTCCACTCTATTTGTTTGAGGTCATAATTTTCCAACACTTCAGTGCTTCATCCAGTGTCTTAGAGTAAGAAAAACTATAATTTAATGATTTCTGATTAGGTAGCCTGCAAAGTGACCACCAGCTTGTCTACCTGACTTTGGAGAAGGCATTTTTACCTTTCACCAGCCACTATTTCTAATTTTCTTTGTGGACATGTATATGTTCTGAAAAAGCAAGCTTATTAAGGGACTCGAAGGTTCACAAGCAAAGAAGGAAAACCAGTTTCAAAAGCAATGGCAATGCCTAAAATGGGTAAAAACATGATCTCACTCTTTTTTGGATTATAATGAACATCATAAACCGTTGAACAAAAACAGATCTAGAAACAGAGAAGCATCAATCAGATGCTCAAACCTCAGAGGGAAAGTAGGGATGAGGGAGAGAAATCAACCAAAGGATTTGTATGCATGCATATAAGCATAAGCGATGGACACAGACAACAGAGGGTGAGGGTGAGGGCAGAACTGGGGGGATGAGGGGACAATGGAGGGATAAAAACACATTTGTAATACTGAGTTAATCAATAAAAAAATACATAATAAAAAAAGTAGTTGCCAATGGAATTCTGTGATATTTTCTTAACATGAAAAGGAAAGCATTTTTACCGATAAGTATACAAAAATGTGCAAAAGCTTTTCTTTTAGAAATGGATTCCTCTATAAGGAAATTCTGAAAACAGTAATATTTCAGGACTCCAGTGTGTGGTACTCAGCTATTTTAGATGCTCCTGGCGCCATCTAGTGATATATATAAGCAATAAGATTCATTCTGACCCACAGGCCTTGTAACATGCGGGAGACCTTGC
This sequence comes from Pipistrellus kuhlii, assembly GCF_014108245.1. Classification (NCBI taxonomy): domain Eukaryota; kingdom Metazoa; phylum Chordata; class Mammalia; order Chiroptera; family Vespertilionidae; genus Pipistrellus; species Pipistrellus kuhlii. Next base: position 6,597,944 of record NW_023425405.1, read on the forward strand.
TCTGCAGAAACAAACACTAGTATAACCTCTTCTCACAGTGAAGTATCTGATACACTAAGGAAAGTCATTGTATCACCTTGATGTTCATTCAGCATCACTTGAATAATGGAGATAGATCGCACAATCATTTTAATTGTAACTTTATCTCTGAAATGTGATCAACTTCTGGAGAAATTTCTCTCCAAATTTCAGGAGCAATGGCAATGCTTAAAATAGGTAAGAAAACATACAGTTGCCGATGGAGTTCTGCATACATTTTACATACATTCCCCACCAAAGTAAGTGGGAGAATAGAATATATATTTGAGATTAAAAATTGAACTGAGCCCATCTACCTATGAATTAGGAGATCACTATTCAACTCTAGGTCAGGGCACATGTCCTGGTTGTGGGCTCAATCCCCAGTGTGGGATGTGCTTGAGGCAGCTGATCAATGATTCTCTCTCTCTTTCTCTCTCTCTCCCCCTTCCTCTATGAAATCAATATAAGTATATGCTTTTAAAAAAATTGAACTGAGCCCTGGCCTGGTGGCTCAGTTAATTGGATTGTCATCCCATACACCAAAAAGTTGCAGGTTTAATTCCTGGCCAGGGCACATATCTAGATCGCAGATTCGTTCCCTAGTCGGAAGGCAACCAATCCACATTTCTCTCTCTCTCTCTCTCTCTCTCTCTCTCTCTCTCTCTCTCTCTCTCTCACACACACACACACACACACACACACACAATAATAGATAAATAAATAAACATATCTTCTGGTGGTGATTTAAAAAAATGGAATCAAAATGCATGTCATAACATAGAAATTAGGAATAAATTATTGTATTTAACTCTTTAGGACAACATGGAAGTCTTATGGAAGAAAAAGACAGGATGTTTTCTTTATAAAAATATATTTTATTGATTTTTTAAAGAGAGGAAGAGAGAGGGATAGAGAGTTAGAAACATCGATAAGAGAGAAACATCGATCAGCTGCCTCCTACACACTCCCCACTGGGGATGTGCCCACAACCAAGGTATATGCCCTTGACCGGAATCGAACCCTGGACCTCTCAGCCTGCAGGCTGACTCTCCATCCACTGAGCCAAACCAGTTTCGGCCAGGATGTTTTCTTTTAGAAAAAGACCCTTGATATGTGGAAATAATATTTCTATTCAAGCCCAGACACATTTAAAAGGCGGATGAAGTTTTCTTTGAAAAGGTTGAAAAATGTAAGGGTCAGAGAAGAGCTGCTGGATGCAAAAACATTTAATCTTTTGATTTCTAACATCACAAACACTTTCTTTGGAAAGAGCTATTAAAATGCAATATGTAAACTTAGCTGAGATAAAAATCTATAGAAGAATAAAATGCCTTCAGTTCCTTTTTAGATCGGCTTTATTGGGCATGAACCAGGTTTACTGTTAAATAAATGACCCTGAGCTGATGGAACAGCAAGGGATGGCCTTGAGATAGAGAGCTTCCATTTGTTCCCTCACCCAGAAAAGGTTACTGAGCAAAGTGCTGTCTCATGCATTGAGGCATTTTATTGGTGGATTACTATTTTAGCATAAATGTAGCTATTTCTGGTTAAAATGTGATCAGACAGGGCAATATGCCAACAGCTGTATGGTAACTTTACCTCTTTCCCCTCCTTTTTTAGATGTACCTGTGAGTGGAGTAAGGTAAATCTTTGTGAATTCAGTAAAGTGAACCGCTAGAAACAGAGATGTATAATCCAATTGCATATCTCAGTCTAAACCCTTGCAATACTCATGATCTATTAAAAAGCAACAGAAACAAACACAACTTACAAAGTAAAATCTGGAAGCTTGGAAATCAGAAATATTTTTTTCTATTAATTTAAGTCAAACTCTATTGGGAACAAACAAATTCAGCTTTCTTTTGTAGTTTATAAAATTTTAGTTAAAATCAATCAGGGCAAACATCTCTGGAAAAGTCCTGCCACTTCTCTTAATAGTATGTCTAGATTGCACACTCCGATTGCAACTTGTCCTAGCATAGACCAGGTCCATGTGAAGTCCGAGGTGGTGCTGGGTCCTTCAAGATGAATACATGTCATTAGGTTAGCTCACAGTGCGTCCTCAGATTCTGGAGAAAGGCCAGCAACCAGATAACCTAGAGCAGAGGTCAGCAAACTCATTAGTCATCAGAGCCAAATATCAACAGTACAAAATTGAAATTTCTTTTGAGAGCCAAATTTTTAAAACTTAAACTTCTAACGCCACTTCTACAAAATAGACTCACCCAGGGCGTGGTATTTTGTGGAAGAGCCACACTCAAGGGGACAAAAGAGCCTCGTTTGCCGACCATGGACCTAGCTTCCCCATAAGAACACATACAGCCTTAACCGGTTTGGCTCAGTGGATAGAGCGTTAGCCTGCAGACTCAAGCGTCCCAGGTTCGATTCTAGCCAAGAGAATGTTGTGAGCACATACCAATGGGGGTGTGCAGGAGGCAGCTGATTGGTGTTTCTCTCTCATCGATGTTTCTAACTTTCTATCCCTCTCCCTTCCTTTCTGTAAAAAAAAAAATCAATAAAATATATATATTAAAAAAAAAAAAAAAAAAAAAAAAAAAAAAGCCATGCAATCAGGCTTTTGTCCTCAGCGAGGCCTAGCCAGGAGGGAAAAAGAAAACTTGGAAACATCAGCCGGATAGTGAAGGAAACTGGGAGAATCGGGAATTGGGTAAGGGTTGACACTGTGCAAAAAGGTAGCAGGGCTCAGTCCATTTGACAGGTGAGTAATGAAACTCTCTTTTTCTACAGTGGAGAAGAAAGCCAGTGAAACCCTCAACCAAACAAGACAGAGTTTGTATATCCATCAGTTACCTGCCATTTCCAAAGAGGTACAGAATAACCCAAAGACCCTGAGCAGGGCCCGAAGGTGTGCAGTTTTCTACTGAAGTAAAATTTCTCTTTACAGTTGCACCCAATACTCTTTGATCAAAGATAATCTAAAATTTAAAGAGAAGAGAGAGAGAGAGAGAGAGAGAGAGAGAGAGAGAGAGAGAGAGAGAGAGAGAGAGAAATTATGATATGATTCTTGGTGAAAATAATATTTGGCCTGATTATTTGCATATAACAAGATGGTCAGTTATCACTCATCTTCATAAGTTTGCTCTGCAAGAAGTTAACATTAGGAACTCTAGATTTAACTCTTTTTTTTTTTTAGGTTTTAATTACTAACAGCAACTCCCTTCTTATTTTAAAATATAAGCTATATTAACAGAATGTTTCATATTTGAAAAGATAATACAGAGTTGCCAAATACTATGCACCCAATTTGTCCTATAATTAACATTTCACATTAGTATTGTGGTTTATAAACCAATTATCTAAAGTTCATACTTCATTTTGTTGTGCTTGCCTGAAGTCAAGTGGTTATTGGCTCCAATTTTCTGTTTTTCTGGTCTTTTGTCTGAGAGGACAGACATTTATTGGGGTTTTATTTCATCTCTATTCATTGACATTTCCAGGTAACTAACTTCATCATCATTTCAAGCCTGTAGATATTTTAGACAAAAACAAAAACAAGGCAGAACAATACAAAACAAAAATACACACCGCACAACAGACAAACCTCAGAAAACGCATTGCTTTGCTGTTGCTCGAGTACTTTGCTGTTGCTCGAGTATCCATTTTGTCCGTCATCTCTCAGCCTTTCAGAGCTTTCTTGTTTGTTCTGGAAATGTCCTGGTGTTTAGTTGTATTTAGCGGGAGAAATAGGGAAGAGTACGTGTGCTTCATCTTCTCTGAAGTGGAAGTTCTTTACTTGTTTCTGAAAAGTCCGTTTTCAAAGCAATAATTAAGTTCAATACTCTATCAGGAAGGTACTCTGTTACAAGTGAAACTGATTTTTTTTCTGTCAAAGAGTCACAAAGAGTCTCAAATGAGATAAGTAAACTTATCTCATTTGCCTTTATAAAGCATACAGGGCCTCTATGTGATATTTCATGCATAAAATCAAAGATGAAAAATAGGAAATTAGCTTGCTCTGGAAGATTTTGAATTTTCATTTGAATGGACTTAAATTTTCGTTTTGGGTTTAAATCAATGACATGCAACCACTGCAAGGATCAGTGGATTGGTTTCTGTTCCTATGAGAGTAAGAAATGCATTGTAGCCCTAACTGGTTTGGCTCAGTGGATGAGCGTCGGCCTGCAGACTCAAGAGTTCCGGGTTTTGATTCTGGTCAAGGGCATGTACCTTGGTTGCGGGCACATACCCAGTGGGGAGTGTGTAGGAGGCAGCTGATCTATGTTTCTCTCTCATTGATGTTTCTAACTCTCTATCCCTCTCCCTTCCCCTCTGTAAAAAATCAATAAAATATATATTTTTTAAAAAAGTAGAAATGAACGGTATACAACAGATATGACCAAGAATCACATTTTGATGAAATGACACTGGAATCTATTGCTTCCCTGCTACGGTGGAGTGACACACCACTCCTGAGCTTTCCCAAAACAGTGCCCAACATCTGGTAGAACTCAGACGTTTGCCAGAGCCAGTTGTGTGTGCCAAGTAATTTAGAATCAATTATCACCTTGTCAACTAAGTAAAAATGACTTGAATGCCCTAAATTCACTCCTGTGGGTTCCCTGGAATGGTTAACCAAACCTCAATTTCATAAAATATAACTACCCCCTCAGAAAACATAATAGTCATACTAGGTCATATGATCATTTTGACCATATTGAAAATAACAAGTTCTTTCATTATGCAATGATTTCCAGGCTTTGTTTCATCCTTGGCAATAAAAACTTTTTTAAAAAATGGTTTCATACAAACTCTTGGAAATGTTGAACATGGAAGGAATTTTCCATCTGAATTAATCAAATTCAAATAGGTACCCATTAAAGTCAGGAACTAATTGATATAGGACAACATGTGGTGGTAAACATATTCTAAAGATAAGGATCTCTATATATTTATATATAAAAAGCAAAGGATAAATAAACAGAAACCATCAGAATATTTTCGTGATTTATGTAAGACAATATTTATTGACAGTTGTTTTTTTGTTTGTTTGTTCTTTGTTTGGTTTTTGACAGCTGTTTTTAAAGGATGATGGGCCCTAACTAGTTTGGCTCAGTGGATAGAGCGTCAGCCTGCAGCCAGGTTCAATTTTGGTCAAGGGCATGTTCCTTGATTGCGGGCACATCCCTAGTAGGGGGTGTGCAGGAGGCAGCTGATGGATGTTTCTTTCTCATCAATGTTTCTAACTTTCTATCCCTCTCCCTTCCTCTCTGTAAAAAAATCAATAAAATATATTTAAAAATAAAATATTGATGGGCTAGGCTACTAAGTTTACTACAAGAAAGACAAAAGAAAGAAGAGAGGTAAGATGATTATCTAAGAAAAGCAGTGTTTCTCTCATTGTTGCCCCTGAAGCAGCAACATCTGCATCACCCAGGAATCAATTAGAAATTCAAGCTCTCTCCTTTTCAGCTCCCCACCGGCCTCCACCTCCACCTGCCCAGAGCTACTGATTCAGAACTGCATTTGAATATCTGCACCAGTGAGGGTGGTGACCGGTGACAGTGATCAGGGGGCAGTGCCAGCCAGTGGGTAGTGCCAGGCCACCAGCCAAGGTGAATGCCAGGAAGAGCCTCCTCACCCCCATTGCCCTGCCTGCTGGTCACCCCACAGACGGCCCTGATCGCCAGCCAGGCCTAGGGACCCGACCATATATATTGGGAACAGTCTCTTAGATTTAAAAATTAAAACCTGGCAAGACTGCTCTAACAATGAAAACACAAGACGATGAAGTGATGATATGCATTTTCTGGTTATCCCTGACTCTGACACTTATAACTGAGCGACAAAACCAATTACTTCTCTCTGCTTCAGTTTTTCCACGCATAAGATGGGGAAATGGTACTACTACTGCCTCAAAGGATCATGTTATGTACTACTTTTTATAATCAGGGCACAAAAATGTAGCTGCCCATACAACAGCAAAATGCCTTTCACCTGTATGAAAAGTATGGTCACTGGTGCATGCAGTGTCCTAGGTTGCAAGAGAGGGCAGGCAAGGCTGAGGGATCCCCCCACCCCATGCACAAATTTTGTGCATGGGGCCTCTAGTATATACATATTCATTGATATCTATATTTCATGTCATGTGAGGGAGAATTTTAAATGTTTTTCCAATGTGTTTATAAAATCTGTACTTTTTTGTTATTTGGAATATGAAATAATCTAAGTCTATTCATTACTTTTCTTATAAAATTCTTTTTCTTGTGTGCTCACCACCACTGTCAAATCATCTTCTGTCACCATATATGTGACCCCAAGCTTTCTGTTTTATTAATTATAAATTTTCCCATTTATTTAATGAATACATTTAAAGATGTCAAAAAGTTACCCCTTCTATATGAGAACATTTGGAATCTGTTATTTCCAACTTCTTTTATTGAAACACTACAAAATGTATTTGAGAATTGCAGTTAAAATGTCATGTTCCCAACTCAGTCTCTGCTTGGTAAAACCTAAAAAATGTTGCAGCCACCCCAACATTTTCAGCAAGATAGGAGAGTAAGGTGGAGAGATCAGAGTGAAAAGAGATGGTTCTATCTCACTTACCTGTAAGGCATTTTACTTTAGCAAATTTTACACAAAAGCATAGAATCAAATTGCTAGACCTGTCTCCCTCCAGGTGTATTATAATTTTTAGGGAAAGCCTTCAATGGAAGAAATGAACCAGGTGAGGGTTCTAGATAGAATTGAGAAAGACCGTTCCCAGGTCACACTCCAGGCAAACTTTTCTAGAGGAACCACTTGGTATTATTTTTTTCTGGCAGCAAGAATCTTGCTGAACCATCTATTTTATAGTTTTAAAGCATTACATGATACTCAACTGAACAACAATACAGCTATGAAATATTGACACATGTATTGTTCGGCTACATGATATATTATACGAGGGTGTACAAAAGTAGCTTTATGGTTGTATGTGAAACACAGAGTTAGTAAAGCTATTGTAATCATCTTAACTTCCCTGTCTTTTCCCACACAAACAACTGTAAACCTACTTTTGCTCACCCCTGTATATTTGTTTTAGTGTTTCAACTGCACTCTAAGGTTTCCTTCCTCATTTTGAAAATTTTTTTTAAATAAATGAAAATCATACAAATGCTATTTTAAAATCTTTATTGTTGAAAGAATTACATATATCTCCTCCCCACCCCCCATTGATCTATTTAATCTGCTCCTACTCCCTAGTCCAGGACTTTACTACCTTATTGTCTGTATCCATGGGTTATGCATATATGCATACCAATTCATTGGTTGACCTATTTCCACCCCCCCACCCCCTCTGCTTTATTCCTAAGAAATCTGAAACACCAGTCAGAAAGAATATATGCACCCCTATGTTCATAACAGTGCAATTTAAATAGCTAAGACTCAGAAGCAGCCTAAGTGCTCATCAGCAGATGAGTGGATTAAAAAACTGTGGTAATCCGTACAATGGAATGCCACGCAGTTATAAAAAAGGAAGACCTCTTACCATTTGCAACAGCATAGGTGGACTTGGAGAGCATTATGTTAAGTGAAATAAGCCAGTCAGAGAAAAATAAGTATCATGACAAACGTTGAGAGGAACATTGATATGAAAGAGACACATCAATCCATTGCCTCCTGCACACACCTCAACTGCCTGGACCAGGGCAGGGATTGTACCTGAAACCCAGGTATAGGCCCTTGTGGGGAATTGAACCCGCACCCCTTTGGTGCTTAAGCCAACACTCCAGCCACTGAACCACATCTACCAAGGCTGGTAGCTCTAGTTTTATTTTTTAAGAGATCAATATACTGTTTTCCATAGAGGCTGTACCAGTCTACATTCCCACCAGCAGTAAATGAGGGTTCCCTTTCCCCCACAACATCTCCAACACTTGTTATTCCTTGTCCTATATAATAAAAGGCCAATATGCAAATTGATGAAATGGCCTATTGCTATGACACACACTGACCACCAGCAGGCAGACGCTAACATAGGAGTTGCCTCCTGGTGGTCAGTGCGCTCCCGCAGTGGGAGCACCACTGAACCAGAAGCCAGGCTCATGGCTGGCGAGCACAGTGGTGGTGGTGGGAGCCTCTCCTGCCTCCATGGCAGCACTAGGACCCCTCCGAGGAAGACATCCCCCAAGGGGTCCCAAACTGTGAGAAGGCACAGGCCTGGCTGAGGGACCCCAACTCCAGTGCACGAATGTTGTGCACTGGGCCCCTAGTCTTGTTGATAATAACTATTCTAACAGGTATGAGGTGGTATCTCATTGTTTTTTATTTGTATTTTCTTAATTGCCAGTTAGATTGAACATATTTTTATTCATTCTGCTACTCTGGGCCTCTTTATTGGTGAATTTAGTCCATTTCCATTTAGGGTAATTATAGAAGTATGAGGATTTTCTATAGCCATTTTATCTTTTGTTTTCTGCTAGCTCTGTGCATCCTGTGGTTCTTTTTGAGTGTTGTTCTGTCTGTTGTTTTTATTTGGTGGTGTTCCATATTTCTTTCCTCTTTCCTCTGTTTTAAAGCTATGTGTCTTAATTTGGAAGGTTTTGTGTTGGCTACCTTTAGGTTTGTAAAAAATAGTTAAATGTACCGGTAATATTTTTCTTTTCTTTTGAGTGCACCTGATCTCCATTCTCCTTTGCCAGTTCAGACCTTTACTCCCTCCCCTCTTACGTTTTTGCTCAATTATCACAAATTGAGCAAAAACATAATCATCCCTGTTTATAATGTAAGTTTTTGGTGATCTTACTCATAGCATTGTAACCTTACGTTCTTTGTTTCAGGTAGAATAATTTCCTTGAGTATTTCCTGCAATGGAGGTTTTCTAATGATAAAAATCCTTCAGCTTCTGTATGTCTGGGAATGTTTTTATTTTTCTTTCACATTTAAAGGATAACTTTGCTGGATACACTATTCTTCATTGGTAATTTCTATATTTCAGTCATTTGAATTTTTGGTACCATTCTCTTCTGGCTTGTAGAGTTTCTGCTGAGAAGTCAGATAAAATTCTGATGGCTTTTCTTTTGTAAGTCACTTCCTTCTTTTCCCTCACTACTCTGAGAAATTTTTTTTTTTGTCATTAATTTTTGACAGTTTTAATAAAATGTGCTGTAGAGAGGGTCTTTTTGGATTAAGGAAATTAGGTGTTCTGTTTGCTTCTTGGTTTTAAAAATCTAGCTGGGTCTTTTCATAGGTTTGAAAAGTTCTCATTCACTGTTTGAGTAAGCTCTCCTTTCTCTGTACCCTTCTGCCTTTCTTCTTTTTCTGGTATGTCTATGATTCTTACACTGATTTTTCTGATGGAGTTAGATAGTTCTCAAAGAGCACTTTCTTTTTTATTGTTGTTAATCCTTACCCAAAGATATTTTCCCATTGCTTTCAGATAGAGTAGAAAAGAGAGATTGAGGAGGAGAGAGAAAAACATCAACGTAAGACACATCGATTGGTTGCCTCCTGCACGTGCACTGACCTGGATCAGGGATCAACCTGCAACCAGGTATGTGCCCTTGACCAGGAATAGAATCCATGACCCTTCAGTGTGCAGATTTACACTCTAACCACTGAACAACACCATCCAGGGCTCTTTCACCTTCTTTTTATGCTCAAGTCTCTTCTTCCTTCTGTGTCATTTCTAGATTTCTATCTTTGATATCACTAACCCTTTCTTCCAACTTGTTGGCTCTGTTTCCTATGCTCACTAGTACCCTCCTAATCTTAATTTCAGGCTTCATTTCCAGAATCCTGATTGGTTCTTTTTTAAAGTTTTAGTCCCTTTGGTAAAGTACTTGTTTTGTTCATTGATATGTTTTCTGAGTGCATTGACTTCCCTGGCTGTATTTTCTATGTTGAGTATTTTCAGAACTGCAATATTAAATTCTCTGTCATTTATATAACATATTTCTATGTGTTCCAACTTGCTCTCTGGACATTTTTCTTTCTTAGCCTCCTCATTATCATGGTTATTCATGGTATTTGCTGACCTTCTTTGCCTAGGCATCTATTGTATTACCGAACCTTCTCTAACAGCTTTCTCTGAAAAAGTCTTTCTAGTATTTTCCAGCAGGTGGTGCCGAATCACAATATTTTTTTATCTTGGTGCCCTCTTTGGCTTACATCAGACAGTTCAGCCGTGCTGCTTGGGGGTGGGGTAGTTTTGTCATAATAATGGTGACCCTGGACTTCCATGGAGTCTCCCCACTACGTTCCCTACATCGCAGGCTGATGCTCTATTCAATGAGCCAAACTGGCTAGGACCATTGGTTGATTCTTATATTCGCCCTGACCAAGGATTGAACCTGCAAACTTAGTGTATCGGGATGATGTTGTAAGCAAATGAGCTACCTGGCCAGGGCCCAAAAGAGATTAATTTAATGATGTGGTAGAGCAGGGAGCAGATTGCAGGGGAGGAGGAATGAAAGAAAGATGAGAAATTGGAATAGCAATTGTAGACCCCATTTTAAAGAGCAAAAGAGAGTGAGAGTCAGCGGCCAGAGAAAAGAGAGCAGCTAGAGAAGGCACACACATTTGTGTGAATAACTCTAGATGGTGTGCATGTGGTGTGTGGCTGTGTCTTATGTATCTCTGTCTCTCCAACAATGGTGTGTGTGTATGTTGTGTGTGCCTGTGTGAGTCTGCATATTCGTGTGTGTGAGATAATGTGTGCATCTGTGTCTATCTGTATGTATTGTATGTATATGTGGGTTTGTGTGTCTCTTTGAAAGTGAAATGTGGGTGTGTGTGCATGTATATGTGAAGATGTTACAGATGGAAGAGACTTGAATTGAACCAAGCTAAGGAGAAAGAGTCAGTGGGAAGAGAGAAGTCAAAAGGAAAACCTATTAACCCTCAGAACCTCATTGGAGAGGGGAGGATCTTAGAGAGCTAAGGTGTGTTTGATTTTAGTCTTTGGGGACTGGCATTAAGATTTTATTACTGTGTTTTATTATTATCTGCTCATTTTGATTATGTATATAATTCCCCTAATTACTATCCCAGTTTTACCTCTGCCCCCCTTCTAATTGATATGGATCTGGGAAACCTAGGTTACATTTCATTCTCAAGTGAAAATGTCTGAGTGTCGGGAAGACAACAAATCATGATCTCTATATTTACAGATAAAACATTTTTGTGCTATTTCTCTCAGAGCCTGAGAGAAAAATAACAACTGATACATTTATTCATTGAAAGTATAAACACATTTAGACATGCTATTCATAAACTTATAACTGCTAAATTTAAAATGTATGGACAATAATATTGAATCCTCTGCTTCTGGTTTTTAAAATTTTGACAATTTTTCATTTAAAAGGACATTGACAGGATTCAGCAGGGAACACCGAATCCATATTACAAAGAATAGCAAGAATAAGCAAATGAGTCAGTCACTGTTTGCAATTTGTCACTGACTACATTGTTCAGGGACATAGAGACTTACTGAAATAATTTAGATTTTGTTAGAACACCGAAAAAGGGGGGAAACTTGAGAGCATTGCTTTTTTAGAAAATGTTTTTGCTTAAAAAAATGTGCTCATACACAGAAAAGGGAAGGATTTTGCCCCACTAATGCAAAATCTTTTTTTGATAGAGATATCAAAAATATTCAGGCCATAATTTTTTAACTTATTTGAAATGGAAATAAAATAGTTTTATTGAGTGTTCGTTGACACTTCGTTTTAAATGGGGAAGACATATACATGTAAAATATTGAAAAGCTGCAAAATGAAATAGATTGAAAAGCAAAGGTTTTCTTCTCAGGCCCAGTCACTGAGTTCCCACCCTGGAGGCAACCACTATCACTAGTCTCTGGTGGGTCCTTCTAGAGATATTCTTTGCATTTATACTTGTACACATTTATTTGTTTGTTTATTTTATTTTATTTTAGTCTACAGTTTTACATATGTATCATTTCCTCCCAACTGATGCCCCTCTCCCCAGCCATTCCCACCCCGGGCAAGCCCCCACCGCCCCAGTGTCTGTGTCCATTGGTTATGCTAATATGCATGCATGCAGGTCCTTTGGTTACTCTCTAACCCTCCCCTGCCATTTGTCTCTGGATATATTTTTGTTCATCAAATTATGTTGATCATTATATCCCACATTATACATATTTATATTTTCCCTTCCATTAATAGCAGACTTTACAGGTTAGCATCCATTTTGCTTTTTTTTTCGGAATGGTTTTTAAATTTAGAAAGTATAAAAAAAGCAAGGTCAGACATCCTTAGCCAACAGGGCATTGGCCCATAGGTTACTAATGAGACTTCCACCTCCCCTTTCTTCCCAAGCATTCATGCACAGGAAGACTTCTGTTTTGGGTGGGGACGTGAGGGAGAGGAGAAAGGGATTTGGGGATGTTGGCATCTGTGGCTGAGGGGGAAGCTCAGGATGGGAGTGATTATTTGATAATCTGGATCTGGGTTAAATGCCCAAGGTCAGAAAAGTGGCAGTCAGCCCTGGTTGGCTTGCTCAATTGGTTGGAGCATTATCTCATATGCCAAAAGGTTGTGGGTTCAATTCCTGGTTGGGGCACATACCTAGATCACGAGTTTGATCCTTGGTTGGAGGTGCACACAGGAGGCATTCTATTGATGTTCCTCTCTCACATCGATGTTTCTCTCTTCCTTCCTCTCTCTCTCAAAATAAATGTAAAAAGAACAACATGTCCTTAGGTGATGATGAAAAAAAAAGCAGTAGTCTGAAAAATAATGGCACTATCATTTTAGGAGAAACTGGGATGGCTTGTGGGAAGTAGGAGACTGCCAAAAGATAATTTCTGGGAAGGAAGAGCCATTTTAGAGTCCTGGGACCGAATGTGGCACACAATCAGAGAATAGGCCACTTCCCCCATCTCGCCTTGGAAACCAGCAGTGACCCGACATGCCTCAAGTCTGTAGGTGGAGAATGTGCAAAATTATAAGCCAGAGTATAAAAAAAGGAAAAGCAGATGCCATCCAGTTGCAGACTGGTTTGTGGGCATGTGTGTGGCATCTCTTGGGGAACTCCCAAAAATAGCTTGGGGACTCTTAAAGATGTGCTTATTGCTAGTCGGCAAACCAGTTGGAATGCATAGTTGGGGCATATAAATAGACTACAATTTTATTTTATTCTTTCAATCTGATGAGGCTCGGTGAACTTGGGTTATAAGTGAAAATGGAAAATACTAAATATACAACATATGCAATTCTTCGTAACAGGATGGTGTGATGCAAGATTTGATTGGAAAAAACAACAACAACACAAAAACAAAACAAAAAAAACACACCACAGAGACTTATTCCAAATTGAAGTGCTGGATCAGTATTGAAAAGTAAAATAGTGAAAACTAGTAGATAATTCTTCCACTGCTCACTCTTATCAGAAATACAAAAGGGTAGAGAAGGAGATTGAAATATAACTTCTTAGGAGGATTTCTTTGGAGAGCTGTACCAAGAGTCCATGATCTCCACAGGACAAATTCTGAGGAATGTCTATTCCTCTGACCTTTAAACCAGACCTTTAAACAGACTCCAGGGAAGTCTGATCTGTGCTTCTTAAGGTTGAAGGATGCAATGGACTGGTATCTGACTCTCCCAGAGAAATCTCCAAGGTGATCGATTGGCTGGGTCACCGTGACAGACAAGCTGAAGGAGGAACGGTGTTAATTCATTGGGGCTAACAGCAGCTGTTTCCTATGGGTGTGATGTGAGCCGTGAGTGAGAAAGCATGGATCTGGAGGCATTCTATGTCCTTTTAAAAGGGCTGCAAAGAGAAGTTGGAAGGAGGTATTGCTAGATTGCTAGGGGTTAAGTAAAGCATGAGTAACCAGGTAACGTAGAGGCATCCCGATTCAGAAAACTTCAGGTCTCTGCTACCAAGCAATTGAGTGGGTTTTCAACATATTCCTCAATAGAAACATCCTTAAACAGTAGTCAAGGAACGCTTGTTCCCTTAACTATCCCTTCTCTCCATCAGCATCCATTCTACCCTTGGGTGCATGAGGAGGGGAGGAAGAGGATAAACTCTGGGTTAAGAGGATAGAAGTCAACCATAATCCCTAAGCTGGGAGGCTCACAGCTTTATGAGACAGTAATGGCTAACATGTTGTATTTGTAAAATCTGTGGTAAGTGGAGTCAGCAGGAGTAGATAACTACACTTCCAGATGACCCTGCGAATTGAGGAGTTGTTAAATTTTTTTTTAACATTTTTATATATATATATTTTTTATTGATTTTAGAGAGGAAGGGAAAGGGAGAGATAGAAACATCAATGTTTCTAAGTGAGAGTCATTGACCGGCTGCCTCCTGCACAGCCGCCCACTGAGGATCAGGCCTGCAACCCAGGCATGTGCCCTGACCAGGTATCTAACAGTTATCTCCTGGTTCATAGGTCAACACTAAACCACTGAGCCATACCAACTAGGCAATTCTATCTAATAAAGAGGGAATATGCAAATTGACCATCACACCATCACAAAGATGACAGCACCCATAGTCACAAGATAGCGGAACCCAGTTCCCTCAGCCCCGTTGAAGTCCCCTAGTCCTTTCAGCCCAGTTGGAGAGCGGTAGGCACACAGTGCAGCCAGACCCTCCCCTAGCCCCCCAGCTGCCCAGAGCTGGCCTGAAGTTCAGGCAAGCCTCAGATGTCAGCTGCCCAGCCACCCAGGGCTGCCTGAGGCTCAGGTAAGCAAAGCCAACCGAAGCTGCGCTGCCAGCAGTGGCAGCAGCAGAGGTGTGATGGGGGTGTTGCCTTCCCCTGATTGCCGGGTTGCTTATCACCCCTGAGGGCTCCCGGACTGTGAGAAGGACAGGCTGGGCTGAGGGATCCCCCTCCCCTCCCCCCCGCTCCAGTGCATGAATTTTCATACACCAGGCCTCTAGTCTATATATATAAAACCCTAAGTGGCCAGATAACTGCTATGATGTGCACTGACCACCAGGAGGCAGACACTCAACCCAGGAGGAGTTGTTACTTTTTTAGTAATTATTGCAATTCCCCTGGCCCACACAGATGATTTCATATTGATACCAGTGACTGGACCACCCATTGAGAAGACCTGCTCCAGGACAAACACCGTGTAAGTCTATTTTGAATAACAGTACACCTCAGAGAATGAGAGAAACATATTATATGAGGGGCTGACTCTGTGAATCAGAACTTCAGGAAACCTCAAGTGAATTATCTGGCGATTAAATGTACCCCATTGACAGAACCTGGATCCAGATCAGCCAGCCTTTGGTTTAGGATTGACAAAATAGCTCCTGCAGGAGAGCAGTTTTGTTCTGGGGCCTGGTTCCCACCTACCACCTTCTTCGGTAATCCCTCTTTTAATGGGAGGTGGTATCAGAAATGCCACTTCCGCTACCAGGCATTATAATGAAAGCAATAGAGTTTGAGATGTTTATCCTGTGCCTACTGAAACCCAAAGTCTCCTATTCTACCCATTCTATGACTTTCAAGCAAATTCAAAACAGTGGTCTTGGAGCAGAATTTCAAGGAAGGCCCCTACAAAGCCCGCTAACTCCATGGTTTCCAATAAAAGAAACTCCTATTTTCAGTCTTTTGAAACCTGGTTCAAGGAAAATACCATTCCCATACCAGAGTTTGAATCACATTTCCTCTGTCTACACAGCTTCTATAGTCTTGCCAGAGAGAGCATTTACCCTTCTACTTCCTGATTAAAAAAAAAAGAAGAAGAAAAAGAAAAAAAGAAAAAAAAAGAAAATCTGGCTGGCCTATTTTAAATATGCTAATTATCTCCATCTGTAAGTGCTTCCTAGCCTCTTTAGTTTTTCTTGGCCCAGTCTCATATCCCATCTCTTCCAAGGGAAAAAAATGGTTACCCGCCTTAAGACCAGAAGCCAAGGTGCATAAAGAGATAATTGAACCTTCCATAACAAGACATAAATATAGTGCAAACTGGCAATCAAAATTTTGGTACTAAATTTTTAAAAAGATAATGGACCTTACATGAACTTCTTTTTATTTGGTTCCTGTAAAAAAAAAAAAAATAGTGCTCCAAGATATTTATAAGGAGATTGTCTCATACAGTTTCCCAGATATATAAAAAAATTAATATGAGCCCACTTATGTGAAGCAGTGGATGCCATGATGTTGTCTCGAGGTTTTCTATGGACCATGGCTGTGTTGTCAGACCATCTGGTTAGCTGTAAAAATTACATGGGCTACTTACTACATAAAACCTCATCCTGAATGATGAAGGAAATAATAACATCTTTGAGAAATGAACTACATTTTCAAAATGATATGTTTTCTTTGGCCCCTTGGAATTTGTTTTTAAAATTGGGAGAGAAGGGATTAAAGCAAAGTCCCAACATTTTTAGCAGTAGCATCATTGCATGCTTTCTGTGTGGGTAGGAAGTCAAAACTTGTTCAATTTCCTGACAGATGTTTAAGGACAACCATTTCAAAAAGTCTTTTAAATCATTTTATGGGAAGCATGCTTTTGTTTTCCTACAAATATTTTAGAAATCAGAGAACATATTTTATCTCTTTGTTTCAACTATTAAAAAGTCTTCCAGCCCAGATGGTGTGGCTCAATGGTTGAGCATCCACCCATGAACTAGAAGGTCATGGTTCGATTCCTGGTCAGGACACATGACCAGGTTGTAGGCTCTTTCCCCAGCAGGGGGCATGAGGGAGGTGATTCTCTCTCATCATTGATGTTTCTATATCTCTTTCCCTCTCCTTTCCTATCGCTGAAATCAATAATAACATCTTTTAAAAAAAATCTTCCTAAGTTCATGATAGTATTTTAAACTCTGCCATGCTTACCGTTTTTCTTTTCTCCCCACCAATCACTAGTTTTGTTTCATAGCCAGAGAAAACTGTTGGGGGAAGATGCAACTGGATGGAAGAAAAGAGAATAACAAAATAGAAAACAGAGCCCAGAGCAATGAAGGCTCTCACCTTGCCCACTTTGGTCAGGCTCTTCTGAACCTTCTTCCCCACTAGGCCTCCACCTTAGCCTATCTTTAGCAAAAATCCTGCTAAGCCGGTTTAGCAATAATCCCTGGACCCCTTATAGAAATTTTCCATCTACTGACCCTCTTACCTGGGCTATAAATCCCCAGCTGTCTTTGCTGTTTTCAGAGTTGAACTCAATCTCGCCTTCTATTACAATAGTCTTGCATAAAGTCTCCCTTACTATTGTAAACAAGTGTCAGAATAATTTTTCTTTAACAATGATTATGAGTAGCTTATGACTTAGACAAGTCATTAAGCTTCTCCCAGCTTCACTTTTAGCCATTAAAATAAAAAGGCTAGACTTAGTACTTGAACCCTAAGTGGGCTCATAGCAAATATGATATTGATGGAGGCCTTATATTTTACCTTAATAATTTGAGCAAATTTTGCACCCTGTTTATTTTAGAACACATTCTTTTTTAATTTATAATATTTTGTTTTGCTTTAACATAAAAATAAGGCTATAAATTATTCACTATAGAGTCAATTCACCATGTTTATTTTGTGCCTTAGAGAAGTTTCTGACACAGTGCTACCTATAAAAATTTGAAAAATATACTATGAGATACATGCTATATAATTGAAAAAAAAGAAAAAGAAATAGAACTACATGTAACATCCACTTACTTTCAATTCACTTTCAATTATGCAAGTGATACTGGAACCACGATTTAAGTTCAACTGCCTGCTGCCACAAAAAACAAACTCGTGTGACAGATGCTGGTGGGAAAGGAAAGAAGTTTATTCAAGTGCCAGTCACCTGAGAAGATGAGGGACTCTTTTCACAAAGCCCATCTCACCATCCTAGGGCAGGCAGAAGTTTTTATAAGGAGGAAAAGGAAAAGCAGAACAAAGAAATCAAGGGGAGGAGGTTGAAAAGTTCTCTATGTTCAAGTCAGCAGAGTCTATCCCAATAAAGATCTTAAAACTGACCGAGTGATGGCTGGTGTGCATCATCCTGGTCTTCATCATCCTGATTCTATGTCATCCTGGTTGTATGGCTGAAGGTGAGCAACTCTCCTGGAACTGGGGTGACTAAAGGTCGGAGTTTGTATCTTCTGAGGTTAGTTCCTAGGAGTCTTATACAAATATGCTGTTTTTCTATAAGCTACATGTTAGTCATGGGCAGCATGTATAGAAACAATGTCAAAAGAATGGTGGGGTGGGTTACAAGAACCACTATTACAATACATAAATATATACTTACTGTGAAGACTCAAGTTAGTTGGTCTTTAATTCCCTTTCCTGGAGAAAACCACTATAAACAATTTGGTGAGTATTACTTCATATGTGGTTTGTAAAAAAATTATCTTTATTGTTTAAAGTATTATAGATGTCCCCTTTGTTTTTTTTTGTTTTTGTGTGTGTGTGTGTGTGTTTTTCCTATTGACTCCATCCTCCCAACACCTGACCCTCCCAAACTTTCACCACACTATTGTCTGTGTCCATGGGCTATGCATATCTATCTATCTATATATAAGAGGCTAAATGATAGACCATCCATCTATCTGACCATCTGACTGATCAGTCAGCTGGTACATATGTCATGCACTGGCAATTTAATAATAAATGCTGACTCACACATGCAAGATACATATAAAGCTCTTGTTCGCACCAATCGCTTTTATCAATGTTATTTTTATATCATGTTTTTGTTGTTTTTATATCATGTTACAATATTAAAATATTTCTTCTAATTAATTTCCTTTTAATGTGCATGAATCTGTGCACTGGGCCACTAGTATACATATAAGTTCCCTAGTTAATCTCTCTCCTCCCCAACCTTCTAACCCCCACCTTCCCTCTGGAATTCATCCTAATGAGCAAAGGAAACTAATGAACAAAATAGGTCCAGAGACATATGTTTTTTATTTCATTATACACATGTATATATCATTACTTTTCTCATGTGAAGAGCAGATTGAACACTATCTTCTTGCTAATACAAAGCTTTTTTTGAAAAAAATTGTCTAAAATTTCAGTGTCTTAAAAATCTAGACTGCTTTAACTTTGTTTTTCAATTCCATTTAGGACTGAAAATTCAGATTCAGCAGTAACAGGAAAATGAATTTAAGGAGTAGGTAAATATTTACCCTGGCAGAACAAGTATGCTAATTTCTGTGTATGCTGTGGTATATTTATAAATACAAATACTACTATATTTCTCATTTTATTTGACATTGTAATGAGAAACTTAAGTGGATCTTTTAAAAGTGAGTTCTTAATTGCTTTTATAGCTTCCCCTTGTCCTTTGTAACAATAAATCCACCATTCCCAAGGCAGCAAAGATCATGGAGCTTGAATTAGAGTTCTGCTCTGAAATTCTGCCCTGGGAGTTTTCTCTTTTTGTTTTATCCGAAGGCTGTATTTTAGAATAGCTACTGAACTTAAAAACTGGTTACATTTCCTGGAAAATCTGGAACCCAGAAGGAGGGAATAGGCAGCTGGGTGAGAGGTCATGTACCTGAACTGGGGGCCTCTGTTGGTATAAATAGTGGTCTTGTCCATCTAGATTTATCTGATTCTTTATATTGTTCCTCAAATTTAGCAAGACAAACATTGCCCTTGGATATAACCTAAATCACATTGAGCAGATCAATTTGATTTGAGGTCATAAATTGCAGTACATTTTTGGATTATGTTTTTGTGACCCTTGAGGTCAATTAATTTATGAATTTTTCAACAGGTTAAAGGAATTTATTAGAGCTTTACAATGTTTGGGGGTATTTTTTGGAGAATAAAACATATTTTTATTATAAAGCAATGCATATTCACTGTAGAAAATTTGCAAATCTGTATGTATATAAAAAACAGTTACCAGATGCTGGAATGCTAAATGACCAGAATGACAGGTCACTATGATGCCCACTGCAGCCAGCAAACTGGCTCAGTCAGGAGCAAGGTCAGCCAGCCAACCTCCCATGGCCCCTCACCACAGTTGGCCCCATCCCCAATGATCCCCCCATCCTGATCAGCCCGGGGCCCCGCCCCTTGGCCAGCCCTGCCCCCAACCAGCCTCCTTCACCCTCATCAGGGTGGGCTGGCCAGACTCCACCTGTGCACAAATTTGTGCACTAGGCCTCTAATATACATATAAAGAGACAGAAAATAAAAATAAGCTATAATTCTGCTATTTGATGATAATTATTAGGAGAAATTGTTGATTATCTTTCCAATGGCTATTTTTATTTTTATAATCTAAAATAAACCAGATTATAAGTGACAATATGCCTGCCCTCAGAGGGTGATTTACCATTAGTCTAAAATGAACATGAGCAATACCATTATTCTTCCCATTTTTATTTTTATCTTATTTTAAAAATATATTTTATTGATTTTTTACAGAGAGGAAGGGAGAGGGAAAGAGAGTTAGAAACATCAATGAGAGAGAAACATCCATCAGCTGCCTCCTGCACACCCCCCACTGGGGATGTGCCTGAAACCAAGGTACTTGCCCTTCACTGGAATTGAAAGTGGGACCTTTCAGTCCGCAGGCCAACGCTCTATCCACTGAGCTAAACCAGTCAGGGCTATTCTTCCCATTTTTAAACATATGACTCAATTCTGGTCTATGAGAAACAAGGGAAGTCATGAGAGGATTCTGGAAAATGTTTCCTTCCTGAGAAGAAAATTGTATTTTAGGGGGAAACTTTCCTTGCTAACATCCTTAAGTCACATAAGCAAAACTTAGGTCTAGCTTATTTCATAAACTTAAGCAAAACTTAACTTAGGTTTTTTCTTATCAATGCCTATGCTGATCATAAACAAAACTAGTCACCTTCCTAAAATAATATAAGATAATTACTTTTAACCACTCCCCTGCCATCTGGAAACCTCCTTTGTAATAGCCAATAATTTCAAAGGTTAAACAGTGTCCTCATTTTCACTTTATAAGCCACCCTATGATGTCATGCCTGTGAACTTCATGCCACTTTTCAGGTTTGAAGTCTCCCTGTTTGCAGTCTATTTCTTGCTCAATAAAATATTTATACCTCTGAATTTTTTTTTATAATACTTAAATACTTTTAAAAATTTAGGATCACATGAAGCACACGACTTTTGTAATCTGCGTCCCCCTGAATATTATCCTAAGTCAATAAATACTTCTAAAGACTTAATTTAAAATAAATTGGTCATATTATTTCATCATATGTATGTATATTTATGTTTAACCATACATTGATTGTTGAAAATCTAGGTTCTTCTTTTTTTTAATGTACTTTTATTAATTTCAGAGAGGAAGGGAGAGAGCTATAGATAGAAACATCAATGATGAGAGAGAATCATTAATTGGCTGCCTCCTGCATGTCCCCTCATTGGGGTGGGGGTGAGGGGAGGATCCAGCCCACAACTCAGGCATGTGCTCTTGACCGTTATCGAACCCAGGACCCTTCAGTCCACAGGCTGACCCTCTATCCACTGAGCCAGACCAGCTAGGGCTAGGCTGTTCTTTTTAAAAAATATAAGGACTCGGGTAAGAAAATTCTTGTGCCTATTTTGTTTTTGTTTTTATTAATCATCACCTAAGGACATCCTTATTGATTTTAAAGAAAGGAAGGGAAGTGGGAAAAAAGGGAGGGAGGGAGGGAAGGAAGGGAGGGAGAAAGGGAGAGAGAGAGAGAGAGAGAGAGAGAGAGAGAGAGAGAGAGAGAGAGAGAGAAAGAGAGAGAGAGAGAGGAGATGTGAGGGAGAAACATCAATCCGTTGCCTCCAGTACACGTCCTGAACAGGAATCAAACCCACAACCTTTCCATGTGTGGGACAATGCTCCACACTGGCCGGGGCTGGTGTTTAAATGATGCTCTGAATTTTTGCTTCACAGTATATTCCTCCAAGTGGATGCTCTGCACTCTGCCAGGTAAGACGCTATTCCACTCGTGCTGTTTGGGAGGAGGCATCGAAGTAGTAAGTGGATTTGTCTTCTCTCTTACCTAAACACTGTCACCACTCACACCCTCCTCTCTGGAGCACTGTTCACAGTCAGCTTCTTCAGGGGCACCGCCCGCAAACCTCACAGCCCTCACAAGCCATTGCTTTTGATTTCTAGACTCAAGGCGAGAGGTGTGGATAGCTGTGCCTCGGGGGCGTGGATGGGGTTAAGGATCAGAGCAGGTGTTCAGAGTTACAGACTGTGCCCTAAGAGCACTGCCCGGTTTTGAGAGACAGTGGCGCCCAGGCAGTTTCAATAAATTTCCTTTTCTATTTGTGTTTGTGTTTGCGCTAAGCAAAACCACCTACACTGCAGGAACTCCTCTTGCTCAGGGCAATCTTACTTAAGCATGCTTTTGAATAAAGGCCACTCATTACTTCAAAATAAAACAAAAACAAAAACATTTTAACCCATATTTTCAAGTAATATTTAACTTGACTGAATTTTGTCAGTAACTATGGGTGTGCAGGCACATGGAGTTTGAATTCTTGGCTTGCTTTTTCTTGTGATGATGGATGCCTCCCGTGTATGTTTACCGATGGAAATGATCATCAGCAATGCCAAATGGGTTCTCTCGACAGAGACAGATGCATAGCAATTTCTGCACACATATGAGTAAACATGAAAGAAAGGCTGTGTGGATTCAAGCACCAGATGGGTTCTATATAAAACCCCGTCCCATAAGTGATTTATTTTAGAAGGATGCAATTAACCAAAAGCATCCTGACATATTCTAGTTTCTTCCCTAGAGCTTTGGTTTTTATAAGGTCTGTTGTGGTCTTTGGTGCTGCTACTCAGTACACATGATCCCATTGTCTGGTAAACCGATCAAAATGTTAAGATTACTGCCGAAACCGGTTTGGCTCAGTGGATAGAGCGTCGGCCTACGGACTGAAAGGTCCCAGGTTCGATTCTGGTCAAGGGCATGTACCTTGGTTGCGGGCACATCCCCGGTGGGAGGTGTGAGGAGGCAGCTGATCGATGATTCTCTCTCATCAGTGTTTCTAACTCTCTATCCCTCTCTCTTCCTCTCTGTAAAAAATCAATAAAATATATATTTTTAAAAATGTTAAGATTACTACCCAAACTGGTTTAGCTCAGTGGATAGAGCGTTGGCCTGTAGACTGAAGGGTCCCAGGTTTGATTCCAATTGGGAGCATGTATTTTGGTTGCGGGCACATCCCCAGTGGGAGGTGTGCAGGAGGCAGCTGATCAATAATTCACTCTCTTCTCTCTTATAGATGTTTCTAGCTCTCTATCCCTCTCCCTTCCTCTTTGTAAAAAAAAAAAAAAAAAAAAAAAAAAATCAATAAAATACATATTTTTTTAAAAAATGTTAAGACTACTGTTTTGTATTTATAATCTTTTTTTTTTTTTTTTTTTTTTTTTTAGATGAAAGTAGAGTACATTTGCTGAAACCGATTTGGCTTAGTGGATAGAGCATCAGCCTGCGGACTGAAATGTCCGGGGTTCGATTCCGGGCAAGGGCACATCCCCACTAGGGGGTGTGCAAGAGGCAGCTGATCGATGATTCTCTCTCATTGATGTTTCTAACTCTTTATCTCTCTCCTTTCCTCTCTATAAAAAAAAATCAATAAAATATATTTTAAAAAAGAAAGAAAGTAGAGTACATTTAAATAATATTACAACTATGTATGGCCTGGGTTGGTGGCATTTTGGGATGGCTTGTAAGAAAATCGGTGCACTATTCCAAAAATCAATTTCTTCTTTCTTTACACATTCCCGCTTTGTTGATCTTGTGGGATGAGTTTGTCCTATTCACCCAGAGTGGGGGAAGCAGAGTGAAAATGAATGGGTGGGGATAACTAGGAACCAGGCAAGCTGTTTTTAGTTCTAGTTCTGTCACCCCTGATGACTTGGCCCAAGTCACTGCATCTCTCTCATCTGTGTACTAAAGCGGTTCTATGGATGATCCCCAGGTAAATTGAATCACCCCATTGTGTGGGAAGGATTTGGGGAGAATGCATTCAAGGTGAATAATATTCCTGGGTGATGTGGTTCTGAGGTGCAGGCAGAAGGGTCACAAGCAGGGCTGTGTTTACCATAACTTCCCATCATCATCAGATATAAATGTTTGATAACTAAATCCTCATCAATTCAAAAAGGGCACATCTATTATTGATGGCAAGGCTGCTAAGGATCCAATCTGATGATTCCTTTTATATGAGGAGATGTCTTTTTTTTTTTAAAAAAAAATATATTTTATTTATTTTTTACAGAGAGGAAGGGAGAGAGATAGAGAGCTAGAAACGTCGATGAGAGAGAAACATCGACCAGTTGCCTCTTGCACACCCCCTACTGGGGATGTGCCCGCAACCAAGGTACATGCCTTTGACCGGAATGGAACCTGGGACCCCTCAGTCCGCAGACCGACGCTCTACCATTGAGCCAAACCGGCTTCGGCGAGGAGATGTCTTTTTATAAGAAAGCAAGTTTCTCTTTCTCCCTGCCTTATTGCAATTCTCCCCAGTGGGAGCAGGGTGTAGCATTGTCTGGTTGGAAGATAGATTAGAAAATGGGTAGACAAAAGTGTTCACATTTCTGGGAGGGAGATAGGGAAATTAAATGCACCTCTAACCTCTGGCAGTTCACCGATTCTGCACTTCATTTTGCTAGAGTGGTGACAGCCAGTCCATGCCTGAGGAGCGCTGCAGGGAAAGAAGCTAGGAAGAAGCAAGCAGGTCCACTGACCCCTGGGGGATGCGGAGGGATAAGAGGAGATTCGGCAGTTTGCTTCTAACCTATTTCAGAGCCTCAGATGTGACCTGGGGCCCTGACAGCTGGTGAAACTTTCTTATTTGAGTAGAGATGCTCAGCATGAACGCTGTGCTTTTTTTTTTTTTTTTTTTTTTTTTTTTTTTTTTTAAAGAAATTACATTTTCAAGCCTCTGATCATAGGAGGAACTTTGTGGGGCACCGCCATGCACCAGGCAGGGGGCTGCTCACTCACACCTGCCCTCCGGAGGGTGCTCCTAGTCACCCCCACTTTACAGATTAGGCCACTGAGTCTGAGGGAGGCGCAGTGCTCACGAGGTGTCTTATAGGGATTAAAAATCCACTTCTATTTGCCTCTAGATCTCTAGTCCGTAGACTCTACTATTATTCATTGTATATTTTTAAAACTCCTTATTGTTGAAAGTATTACATATGCCTCCTTCCCCCCTCCCCCCTATTGATCTCCTCCAGTCCCCCTCCTCCCACCCCAGTACCTCACCATCCATTGTCTGTGTCCACAGGCCATGCATATATGCATAACAAGGCCTTTGGTGGATTACCTCCTACCCATTTACCCTCCCGACCTTGCCTTTGAGATTGCACACTGTTTCATGATTGTAGTCTCTGGATCCACTCCATTCATCAGTTTATTTTACTTAGATTCCACATATGAGTGAGTTCATGTGATACTTGTCTTTCTCTGACTTATTTCAAAGGTCCCTCCATGCTGTCTCAAAGATAATATATTCTTATTTTTTAAAGCTGCATGGTATTCCATGGTATAAGTGCACCACAGCTTTTTTTTATCCACTCATCTACTGATGGGCACTTGTAGCCCATTGACTTTATACAATACTGCCTCTAGGGTTGCTTTCCAGAAAATCCATGTCTAAATGGCATTTCCATCACTTGACTTTCCCCTTAGTTTTTTGTTTTCTTTACTGCATTTACCATTACTAAATATATGCTTCCCATTATTTGATAGATTATATACTTTACATAATCTATATATATAAAAGTCAAGCAACTAGAATGCTGGAACAACAGGAATGACATGTTACTATGATGTGCACTGAGGGAGCCAATCAGCCTGATTGGGGTCCTAATTGCCCTCCCCCACCTCAACTTCCATGGCCCCTCCCAAGACCAGCCCGGCCCCCTGATTGGCCTTTTGGGGGTGGGGCTGGCCAGACCTCACCCATGCGAGAATTTGCGCACTGGGCCTCTAGTTATATACTCTATTTTATACTATTTGTTATTATACATGTATTGTTAGTTTCCCACCTCCTCCACTCTATCTGCCTCCATTGTGTCCCCTGTGATTCCTTTGGGCCTGGAACAGTGCCTGGCACAGACTAAGTGTCCAGAGCATAGGGTTTTTTTTTTGTTTGTTTGTTTTTTTGTTTTTAATAAATCTTTATTGCTCAGATTATTACAATTGTTTCTCCTTTTTCCCCCCATAGCTCTCTTCCACTGGATTCCCACCCCACCTTCTGCCCTTACCTCCCCCTCACCCCCCACCATTGTCCTCATCCATAGGTGTTCGCAGCACATAGGGTTTTGAATACATATGCAAATAACAACCTGTTGAACTAAATGTCACTCCATTTCCTTTTCTTCATAATTAGGGATTTTTTCCTTTAGCAGTTAATTGCATTTATTTTAACTATCGCAATCATTCTTTTTAACTTACAAACTTTAGTCTTCATGTTAATAGAAGATTAGAAGATTGACACCTAGGGATAGAATATATGTTAGATAAAATATGGGGAATATGTTTTAGAAATGGAGATTGAAAAAGTTTGCCCTGAGCGGGGAGCCAATGAGCGGATGACATTAGTTCAAAGCATTTCATGAAATGGATGAAAATTGAGTTAAATGGGCTTTGACCAGAGACACAGAGGGTCACCCATTTTACAAACGCTTTGTAAAACTTTCACCAGAAAATTGCCTATCGCTTCAAAATTTGAAATGCAATACCTTAGCTTCCACATTCCACGTCAGAGGTAGCTGTTTTATCTTGCTGTTCACCAAAGATATCGGCTGGACACCTTTCTTTTGTGTTGCCTGAAAGAGTTTTTATAAAACAGTGTGTGCTGTAGCTCTGTGTGCTCCGGGGGGCTAAAACAATAGCACCCCTTTGTATTTTGGACAGTTTTGGTGTTAGCCTCAGGAAAATTTAATGCAGGTATGATATACACGCAAGGAGAATAATATTTTTTATTCATTGCTGTCTGCCCTAGCTTTACATTTTTAAACTCATCTGAGTCATATGCCCCCTGGTTGTCTGGGAGAGAAGCAGCTCTGTCTGCAGTGGCAGCCCTAGACCTGCTTCCTCCCTCTGCTCCCGCTCTCTCTACATCCACTACCCTCAGTCCCTGAGTGTCCATCCTGCGGGTCCCTTTGCGTCATCACCCTTTGGCTTTGAAGATGGAGCGACTGTGAGGAATTTGGCTTCGGCTCTCTCTGCAGTTGGGCTCTTCAACTTCAGGCTCCTGTGTCTGGTGCCTCTGAACACAGTGCTTTAGTGTCAGCTCCCACGGTCTAACCCTGTCTTTAGTGCTCATGCAGGACACACTCCATTCCTCTCTGAGAAGTGTGAGCAGCTGCTCAGCTGGGTGGTTTGTATTTTTAGCCCAGGTATAGAACTATTTATCTGCCCGGAAAAGGCCAGGCATTAGTCTTCGTGATGTAAAAGGCAATCCCAAACTAAAGTCAAATCATAAAGCAAGCAAGCTTTTGCAAGAATGCAATATCTGTGGCCATACAAAGGTCTGTTTACAGATGGAGAATGTGAGTCATTGTCTGACCTCCTGAAGTGCCTACGACATGATGTTGCATGGCAAAGCAGGGATATATATACTAGAGGCCTGGTGCATGAAATTCGTTCATGAGTACAGTCCCTAGGCCTGGCCTTCAATCAGGGCCATCTTTC
This sequence comes from Pipistrellus kuhlii, assembly GCF_014108245.1. Classification (NCBI taxonomy): domain Eukaryota; kingdom Metazoa; phylum Chordata; class Mammalia; order Chiroptera; family Vespertilionidae; genus Pipistrellus; species Pipistrellus kuhlii. Next base: position 6,625,532 of record NW_023425405.1, read on the forward strand.
CCTGCTGCCTGCAGCTGCTCCTCCTACCCCTCCTGCTGCTACCCACCCCTTTCCCCATTCACCATCAGTGATCAGTGCCCGATGGCTAGGAGAAGGGACTGAGAGGTTGGCTGTTCCCACCAGCTGGCCAACTCCACCCCTACTGCAGTCCCTCTGTGTGTGGGGTGACAAACAGGGCAAGGGCATTGGCCTGGCACCCTCTGCCACCCATCCCTGGTTCCCTGTTTGCCATAAGGCTATTAGATCCTGCCAGCTGGTCAGTGCGCCTCATAGTAACCTGGTCCAGTGGTCATTCTGGTAGTTCCACTGTTAAGATCAATTTGCATATTATCCTTTTATTACTTAAGATAGAGGCCTGGTGCACAGCTGGCCTTCCCAAATGGGGGACCTGGATTGGGGTGGGTGTCCCCACTGAGGGTGGGGATGGCTGGGGTGAGGGGCCATGGGTGGTTTGCAGGCTGGCCATGCCCTCGATTGGGGTGGGGGTCCCTGCTGAGGGGCAGGCCTGGCCAGGGTGAGGGGCCACGTTCCAGATCAGGGTGGGGGGAGTCCCCGCTGTAAGGCAGGGCTAGCCTGGACAAGGGGCCACAGGAGCTTTGCAGACCTGCCATACCCCCAATCGTTCTGGTCCCTGGTCATTCTACTGTTTTGGTCGTTAGGCTTATATGGGTCGGCAACTAAGTAATTGCGTATTTTTTTAAAGAAAATCAAAGACAATTTTTTCATGGAACTAAATAACTTTATTCTGTAATGTATTGCCCATTTTGATCAATGACCTTTTGCCATCTTTCAGGCAGCATCATAATCCCACGTTCAAAAAACTTCTGGTTTTTATTATCAAAAAACTGAATCAGGTACGATTTGACATCATCATCATTATTGAAATTTTTACCATTCAAGGAGTTTTGTAAAGATCGAAACAAAAAGTAATCAGATGGTGCAAGGTCAGGACTATATGGTGGATGTGGCAAAACATCCCAACCAAGCTCCATTAATTTTTGCCGAGTGACCAAAGATGTGTGTGGTTTTGCATTGTCATGATGGAATACAACACCTTTTCGATTTGTCAATTCGGGCCGCTTTACTTCAACTGCATTGTTTAATTTCGTTAGTTCAATGTAGACATCAGAATTGATCGTTCGGTTGGGTGGTAAGAGTTCAAAGTAGACAATTCCTTTGTAATCCCACCAAACTGATAACAAAACCTTCTTTTGATGAATATCAGCTTTTGATGTTGTTTGAGTTGGTTCACCTGGCCTGCTCCACGATCTTTTTTGCTTGATATTGTTGTAAACAACCCATTTTTCATCGCCAGTTATCAGTCGTTTTAAAAATGGATCATTTTCAATACGTTTCTTTAGCAAATCGCAGCTGCTAATGCGTTGCGTTAACTGTGATTCTTTCAGTTCGTGAGGAACCCATGTATCGAGTTTTTGAACATAGCCAAGTTGTTTTAAGTGATTTTCAATGCATGTATGTGATACATGAAGCTTCTCTGCAATCTCACGTGTTGTACTGTGACAGTCCGAATTGATTATTGCTTTGATTAGGGCGTCATCAACTTCAACTGGACGACCAGAGCGTTTTTCATCTTTGAGTGAAAAATCACCAGAACGAAATTTGGCAAACCAATTTTGACACTGCCGTTCTTTTAAGGCTTCGTCACCATAAACAGCACATAACTTTTTATGAGCTTGCGATGCGTTTTTCCCTTTGCGGAAATAAAAAAGCAAAATATGACGAAAATGTTCCTTTGATTTTCCATTTTTCAACAAACGCCAAACGAAAACTACAAAACAGATCAAAAAACTTTTTTTACTGATTAACAGCTGAATAGCCAACTATCAAATAACAAAATGTGTTTTACATTTGTACTACATCTGCAAACCTAAAAATTCAACTGAAGCCATATATGTGTGAAACCCGCAATTACTTAGCTGCCGACCCAATATATATAATATACTAGATGTCCGGTGCATGAAAATTCATGCACTGGAGGTGGGGGGAATCCCTTAGCCCAACCCACCCTGTCTCACAGTGCAGGAGCCCTCAGGGGCAGGAGGCAACCTGGCAACCAGGGGAAGGCGACACCCCAACATACCTCTGATGCTGCCACTTCTGGCAGTGCAAGCTTCTGTCGGCCCTGGTTACCTGAGCCTTGGGTGACCCTGGGTGGCTGGGTGGCCAACATATGAGGCTTGTCTGCACCTTGGGCCAGCCCTAGGCTGCAGAGCAGCTGTCATCTGAGGCTTGCCTGTGCCTCGGGCCAGCCTTGGGTGGCTGGGGGGCTGAGGGTGGGTCTGGCCGCACTGTGTGCCTGCCACCCCCCAGGTGCGCCTCAAAGACTGGGGGATTCTGGCAGAGCTGAGGGGACTGGGTGGCACCATCTTGTGGCTATGGGTGCCACCATATTTGTGATGGCTTGATGGTCAATTTGCATATTCCCTCTTTATTAGATAGGATATATCCCTGATTGAATTCAGGAGAGCAAATACTCAGTTTTGCCAATAGGTGGCAGATGTGAGCACATCTCTTTAGCTCAAACCTTATTTACATAGTTCAGTTGTGACATGCTCTCTGAGTTTTCTCTGTTCAAGGTTAGGCATAAAAATAAGCGAGGTTAATACTCATTCTTTGCATGCAATTTGGAGAGGATGAGTGGTCAGGAAGAACCAACATCGATGGCTGCCAAGGGTATGTCATTTCCCCATATGATAGGTAGAGCAGGTGGGTCTTGGTTGCCATTGACAGTACAACAAGGCTTGAGATGAATCTGACAATGTCACACACTGTCTGCGAAGGAACCGGTTTTCCAAACTTACAACTAATGGTCAACAAACAGGACATGCAACAATCTATCTCCCGCTATCCCCGGAGCTCGGCCGGAGGAGGCGCAGGAAAGAGATGCCACCCCTCTGCTTGCTCTCCTTAAAGGGCGAGTGTGAGTGCAGCCTTCCCAGTGTTGGGGACCTACAGTCCACTTGGGCGCTGGGCAAGCAGGCTTAGGCATTGGCTGTGCATAGCGTTCTCTGGGGGAGCCAGCTGCCTGATGTTCATAGGGAGAGCTGGGGGCTTATAGGGAGGTACAGTACCTCATGCTGGGCTCATTCCCTACTGCCAAGGCCCAAAGTCTCAGCCAGATCACTGCAAGGGAACCCAGGAGAGTCTCAGGGTCATCAGACACCTTTTTTAGAAACATTAGTGTTGAATTACTTAAGATATGATTGAGAGATGATCAGCATGATGGCCTCACTTATAAAAGGTTGCATAACATAGTCATTGTTTTGCTCCTTTGTTTTTTTACTTTTTATTGTTGTTTATCATACATAGAAACCAGGACAGGGATATCACTATGTGAGCTTGTTTTGAGCTGTTCTTTGAACTATATGTGGGTATAGATGGGAAGATCATTCCTGGGATATAATATAATCGTCAGTATCGCGGTAGTAGATGGGGCTGCTCTGTGGGTCACAAATCAATTACCACATACAGAATACTGCGCAGGACTTCTCAGGACTTTTTATTGCAAGTGACAGCAAACTAACTTTAACAACTTGACCCCCAAGGGGGGTTTTTATCAGAAAGTCAAATGGCATTAAAGGCAGGACTTCCAAAGAAGTGGGAATCAAATCAAGACTGAGCATTATTCGCTCTCTCTCTCTCTCGCTCTCGCTCTCTCTCTCTCTCGCTCTCTCGCTCTCTCGCTCTCGCTCTCTCTGCCTCCTCCCCCACCACCCCCTGCCCTCGTGTTTTGTGTTCTCTTCCTCCGCCTCCTTCTTTACACACGAAACCATAGATGCCAGAGCTCACATCATCCCAGAATTTCCACCATGGGAAAAGAAAAATCTCTTTTTCTTGTTACAATTTGTAAATGATCAAGCAAGGACTCTGGTGTGGTATGAGGTTTGTGCCCTGTGGCTGGGGCAACAAGGCATTAAGGCGGTAGTGGCAGCCCTGGCAGACCTCTGTGATGGAAGGAGAGCGGAGGGGTGGAGGGTAAAACAGAGTGGGTGCTCCTAGCATAAGTGGGGAGAGGGCTTGGTAGGAAAAACCTGAGCCATCCGCCATTATCAGGTATTTTTTTGTGCACTTAACCTTACATCCAGCCTTGCTGTTAACTCTTTTTAGTTCACCTGCGCCCACAAGTTCAAGGTTAATCTGCACAGAGCAGAAGCCCTGCAGAAGGAGGTTCCCAACGCAGCCTTCCTTCTGAGAGAGGGCCTTTCTCGCCTGTTTTAAGCAACATACATTTAGCAGTTAGATCCGTCTCTATTACTTTGCTCTCTAATTTAGCCATTCTGCTGGCTAGCCACTGCTATAACTGTACTTCCTGGGAATCCATTTAAATGTCCATAAGCTCATTTAATATTTTAAATAAGTGTTTTAAAATAAACTTCCATCATATTTCTACCTGAAAACATTTTCTTAGTGGTTCCCGAAACAAGGCAATATCTTTCCACAGAAGAACTGATTTGCAGGTTAATTTACTAGGATAGCACGAGCTTTTGGAACATCGGGCTTTGAAATATATTCTTATGTAAATGCTTTGTTAAATATTTCTAACTTTTAAATCTACTGTGTTAGTATATTTAAAACTAAATAAGGAGCATGCAGCCCATGGTCCTTCCTGGGACATGGAATTATTTTAATGTTCAGAGGAATAGATACTAAGTAAGTTTTAAACTTTATATTTGTCTATATGTGGGAAAATCACTGTAGACTGCTAAAGTCAGTCTGGACAAAGCAATATTTACCTTACTTTCTAAAATCCATGTGCTTTGGAGACCATGAACGGAGTCTTGTATTAGGACTCCTTGGTATTATTTAGACATGGATTCTACCTTTTCTTTTCTTTTCTTTTCTTTTCTTTAATAATATATATATTTTTTAATTAAATTATTATTTTTGTACATATACCAATGCCCCCGCCCCCTCCCGTACGGATTCTACCTTTTCTAACAAACTTTGGACAGACAACATGCCTAGAAGCTGAATAGCTTGAATTTATCTCTTAAGATCCATGAGTAGGCGTGCCATTGACACCATGATGGCTGAATCTGTAAACACTTAGACTTGAAACAAAATGGAATCAATTCACTCAAACTACCGTAGCCCCTGTTTTTGCAACAGACTTTGGAATCTCTCTCCTGCTCTCTCTTGCCTTTGGTCTGTCTCTTTGTTTCTCTCTCTCTTTCCCCACCTCCCTTTCTTTTCCTTTACCTTTAAGATGTGGAATATGATCAATGCCGTGCCTTTGCCGCATTTCACTCTGCATTCGGTTAGCATTTGGTGGAACATGATGTCTCCCGCCTGTTGGCAGCGTGTGGCAGTCTTACTGGCAGATGCTGTCCCCCTTTCTCGGCGGTGCCTGCTATCAGGGCCCGGCTGTGTGAATGTGTCCCAGGCTTCCTTTAACAGAATTGCGACAAGCAGCTGGGCACCGGCCGGCCTATCAGTCCATCTGCCAATCCCCAGTCGAAACACACGAGTGTTTCTGAGGCTAACACGGAGGCCAGTGCTAAGACAATGAGCGCAGATAATGAGGCATCTTCCCCTTGAAGAGCTTAGTTACACAAAAGCGTTATGATGGGAAAGTTCTATAGCAGCCTGATGGAAGTAATGCTTGTATGATTTAATGCTCCTTTCCTCCCCTCAAGAAAATACGTTTTTAACAAGCTGTAAAATTCTCATAGAAAGACACAATCTCCAAATTGAAAGGACAGATTATTGGTCATTTAACAAACCATTTCTAGAACATTCCTGACAAGTATCATGTGGTCTCAATTTAAAACCCTCCAGTGATGGAAGCACGAGCAGTTCATTTCTTTTTATTAGAGGCGTATTTGGAAAAATCAAGTAATCTTGATGGTAATAATAATTTTAAAAATGTTCCAGGACAAAGAGGGTCCGAGGACATCCATTCCCATCTCTGTTTCCCCTCTCACTCTCTGGTAAAAGCTCCTCTGCTGTAGATGTGGAGGCTCCGAGGCAGGCTTGGTGCAGAGTGGGTTTCTAGGGGCCTTCTGGAAGAACGGGGATCTAAGGTATCCAACAGCTTCCTGTTGAGATTTGAAATTAGGGAAATTTTAAAAACAATGTAAATTCAGTCCTAGTTGGTTTGGCTCAGTAGATAGAGCATCGGCCTGCGGACTGAGGGGTCCCAGGTTCCATCCCGGTCAAGGGCACGTGCCCAGGTTGTGGGCTCAGTCCTCAGTGGGGGACCTGCAGGAAGCAGCCGATCAATAAGTCTCTCTTATCATGGATGTTTCTATCTCTCCCTTCCTCTTGAAATCAATAAAATATTAAAAAAAAATGGCTCAGATCAAGATCTTGGGATAGAACACGGCAATAATCCCTTTGAGAAAAAAAAGCATGATGGGAAGAGCTGGCCTCCACATTCTGTTAGGCGAGTAAGAGCAGGGAATGTCTGTCCTGGGTCTAGGAGGTGTGTATTTCAGAGGAAAGAACTCTCTCCAGTCTGGGCAGGAAGATGTTTGGGTGCATTATGGGATACATCTAGCAATGGTGGAGGTGCGTGGGAACACTGTGCACCCCAACTGGAGGCATTTAAGTTCTCATTACATTTATGTTAAGTCTTTGTTTTATATTTTGATCTGCCACAAAAATCTACTGCTCAGTGGCAATTATTCAGTCACTTCTATTCACTCTAAACTCTCCTCACTCTTTCTTCAAGGACATGCTTTCCAATCAAGTAATCCCAGAGCAGCCTTCCTCTGCCAATCCTAACTTAAGTACCCTTACTTCAATATTTAACTTATTCTTACTTAAATATTGTCCTAGAATCCAAATTGCAACACGTGAAAAACACATTTTGATTATTTGGAACATGTGGAATGTGACTGGAAGACATGCTTTTAAAAAATATTCTAATTTAGCTAATGAGGCAGATGTTATCACTGCCCTACCCATATCCTTTGGGACTCCTTTTACAGTTCACACCCAGGGCTTCTTTCTGCAAACATCTGCCCTTTTACCTCAGGGCTTCTCTCAGCCCAGGTGTGAGCAGCCAGAAATGCCAAAACATTAATATTTCGGGGAGTGGCTCTCAGGTGACAATGTTGAGAGCTGGAGATCAAATACTCCGGCTTCCCCCGCTGAGGGGAAAATTCTGGGCCAGATGTCACACTGTCTTCCAAAGTTGCCCAGCAGGTCGGCGCCTGCGATGCCCACAGGGTAACTTGCTGGATGATGTACCTCCTTTCAGACTCCTTGCCTTCCCTGGCTCATTGCCCACTCCCCTCCGGTGCTCCTTGGATCGCCTCCAAATTAAATCACATGCCCTTCAATCTTTGTTTCAGAGCCTGCTTAGCGGGGAGCCCAAACTCAGACAGCTAGGATAATGCCTGAAAAAAAAAAAAAAAAAAAAAAAAAAAAAAGGAATGAGTGTATTCATCAGGAAAACCAGTTTCTCTCCTAAAATTGCAAGGGATTATGTATGTTTGCATATATTTGCAGTTGTATGTATATTCTGGCTAAATGTATGCACAAAATATCAAAGGGATAAATACATGCCTAAGGAAAAGTTTAAAGTTAACTATTACTTAAGAAGTCTGGAACTCTCCTGAAAACTCCATGGAGACAAATAGAATTACTTCTTGACTCTTGGGATTTGGAATGATGATACTTTATCAAAGTATAATCTGCATTTTGGTTTCCTTTGGGTGAGGAAAACTAACAGTGAAGATTCATTTAACAAGTATTTATTGAGTGCATAGTGTGTGTTGGATGAGAGGGTAGAACACCAATATTAATGACACTATTCTTGCCCTAGGTGGTTTAATTCAGTGGATGATAGAGTGTCGGTCTGCAAACTGAAGGTTCCTGGGATTGATGCCAGTCAAGGGCACATGCTCAGGCTGGAGACTCGATCCCCAATAGGGGGCTTGCAGGAGGCAGCTGATCAATGATTCCCCCTCATCACTGATGTTTCTATCTCTCCCCTCTCCTTTCCTCTCTGAAATCAATAAAAATATGTTTAAAAAAAATAAAACACTATTCTTGTCCTCAGGGTGTTTATGTAGGTAGATAGCGGCAAAATAAAGAATTACAGTCCAACATAAAGCTCAATGAGAGCACAGAGAAAAAACATTTAGCTTTGATGTGGGAAGACATTATCTGAGGATTTAAAATAAGACTAAGAATTAGATAAAAGAAGTGTAGCAATCAGTTGATGCAGAAGGGATAACTTGTCAGGGAGAAGTGAGCATGGGAAAATACAATATGTTTGTGGAATAACAAACACTTCATTAGAGTCAGGAGCTGGTATCTCAAAAAGGTAGGGTACAACCTGCTATGGAAGCATGTAAGTATTTGACTGATCCAGAATTTTATCCCAGGCTTGTGAATAAATGGCAATAACCAAAAAGGAAATGATACCTAATTATTAAAAAAAATCATCATATATCAAGCTAGGGGGGTAAGGTGAAAATATGAACAACAGGAGGCAGTGACATGATAACACATTGAGTTACAGGAAGATAATCATTGAGAAAGTAAAGTGAGTTGTGCTAGATGGTCAAGGAACTATATTTATGGAAACTGGGCATGTAGCTCCCATCACTTAATGCAGAAGCTACTTGTGTTAGGCCAGTGGTGGGCAAACTGCATCTCATGAGCCTCATGCTGCTCTTTGGCCCTTGAGTGAGGCTCTTCCATAAAATACCATGTGCGGGCACGCACGTACAGTGTGATTGAAACTTCATGGCCCATACACAGAAGTCAGTTTTCGGCTTTCAAAAGAAATTTCAAACTCTGAACTATTGATATTTGGCTCTGTTGACTAATGAGTTTGTCGACCACTGTCTTAGGTGATTTTAACCCGTGGGTAAGTTGTAATTGTATTTGATTTCATATAACAATATCCTAACCACATAAGAGACTTATTTTACTCAATAACCAAGAGACAGGGACACTAGATTAAGTCCATGGAGGTGCTTTAGAAAGCCGACTTCTTCCAGCTTCCTGTTCCATCATTCATAGTTTATGGTCACAAGAGAATTGCCACACCTCCATTCATGTCATCTGCATTGAGGACAAGCAAAATGGGTAAAGTGATAAGCAAAAAGGTGCATTCAAGATTACTCTGGTCAATATTTTATTAGAAGACAGTTTTTCTATTAGACCATTCACATAGTATTCTATTTTCATATCATTAACCATAATTCCATTACCTGGGTATCCTTATCTGCAAAGAAACCTAGGCTATGAAATTGATACTCTGTTTTATTACAAATATTTATTATTGAAAGTATTTATGGCCCTTCTCCCCCCCTGGAAATAGATATTTTAGTTGAACACCTGAAAATAATATTGAAGAGAGCTGGCACAAACAAGTTCTCCATAGATGTCTATTTACAAATAAATATATGAAAAGAGATTAGAAAGAAATACTGGGGCTTTGTCTGTAATTTCAACTATTACCAGTGATTTGGGAACAGACTTTTAGAGTGAGTGATTTAAACATAGGAGACTTTACAATTAAAGTTCTCTACCAAAGACATCAGAATCCAATTTTAATTTTCTGGTATAAATATCAGAATCAGGGTTAGGTAATCTGTTAAATTCCTAGATTTCATGTACTGCGTGAAATAATTAGAGATGGTATTAAAAACATTTAAAAGCTGATAAGACCTGGGCACTGTGTAGTCAAAATGAATGCTGGATGCCAAGTGAAAATAATCATTTGTCTTATTATCACTTCTGGATATAATGAACCCATCCCCAAAGAGTATGATTTTAGTGATCTTTGTGAGGCTCAGCATCAATGTTTTTAATCAGTTCACCAGATCCTTCTCTGGTGTAGCTAAGGTTGGGAACCCTAGTTAATGAGTGTTGGGACTGCTTATTTGAGATCTTCTCTGCCTCCTGTGCTATCTCTGCTACTTACCAGCCAGCTCTGTTTCATCCAAGGTTTTATGTGGGAGCTACAAAGTAATTCTCCCTGAACAGGCACTGGTTTTTATCCTAATATGTTTAAGTATTGAGGTGTCATGGTGATAAAAGGAAGTGAATTTTATGAGTATTTTCAATCCACAGGAAATCAGGAAGCATGAAATATTCTAGAAAATGGATGTCAGAGGGGTCTCAACCAAATATTTTTTGGAAAACAGCAGAGCATTAGAGCATTATACACATGTTTATCAAGTCAACAAACATGGGCTAATTGGAAATTACTGTGTTTTTAAGTCATTTACTAAAATATAAGTGAAATACAAAAAGTTCAACTTGGATAAATCTCCCGAGAACTACGCTGAGTGACAGAAATCCAATCCCCCAAAATTGCACATTATGTGATCTTATGTCTAGAACATTTTGAAATGATATTTTAGAAATGGAGGCTAGACTAGTGGTTTCCAGGGGTGAGGGGTGGGAACCGAAGAGGAAAGGGGTGAGTATGACTATCAAAGGGCAACACAAGGGAGGCTGTTGGTGTCAGAACCGTTCAGTGAGTTGACTAAGCCAGTGGGTATGCAAACTTATGCAGGTGGTAAATTAGATGTAGAACTTCACACACACACACAGACAAAACAAGCACAAGCAAAATTCAGGAAGTCTACATAAGATTGGTGGATTGTATCAAATGTCAATATCCTCATTTTGATATTGTACTGTGATTTTGCAAATTGTAGCCAAGGGACCCCTCTGTATTATACTTCATGACTGAGTACATATGTCCCATTTTCTCAATAAAATTTTAACTAAGCAATTCTGGGAGAATACATTAGAAAGAAACTGTAAGGGGTAAAGTAGAGAAGAGAAATGAAAAGTCAGTTCTGAGGTATGATAGGCACAAAATAGATTGACTACTAGAGGACTAGCAGGATCTAAATTGGGAAAGGGCACTGAGCACAATACTAGTAATAGGAGCCATTGAGACTCTGAGTATGAGAATCACTATGCAACGTGTTGCTTAAGAAACCCAAAGGGACTGTCAAACTATAATTGCTTGAAGGAAAGTCATCTGAGGTATGTATGCATAATGGACTGTGGTGGAGTCAGAGACCACGTCAAAAGCTACTGTAGTAATGTAGACTTGATTTAAAGGCAGGCTTTATTTTGTAGGTGCCAAAAAGAATAAAAATGGAAATCATTTTTATGGAACTATAAAGAAATGAGCAAGGCTTGGTAGGGGCTTGATTGCATATGAAATTTAGACTGGTTGAATTGAATGAGAACCACAATTCTAAAACAATAATGCTTACAAAAAAGAAAGAACTCCAAAGAGAATTCAAATGTGGGAAAAGATAGTGTGTTCGGTGTACTAGCAGGTATGTATTGTAGAATGTGATAGATAAAAATTTCTCAGGGTTCTGTGTGAGATCCAGAAATGTAACTTATTTTTCCTGTTATTCAACTTAATTGCTCTATTGAGCTGATGGTAAAAGATTAATCTTTAGTTCATTAACTAGACTCTATCAGCTGTCAACTCTAGATTTTCTGTGTATTCTGAGTCACTCTTCCTACTCACCTTTCTGGATTACACCTGAGTTCCCAGCACCGGGAGGGATAGCTGGTAACTACTGGTTCTTGATTAGAAATGATTCATCCTAGGTTTCTTCTTCCTGGTTTTCCCTTTGGGGGAGCTCAGGACACTTTCAGATGTCCTTCCTTCATCTGCTTACACCACAGATATTCTTCTGCAGCTACACCATCCCTTGTGTGAAGATCTGTTGGCCTCATTTGGGGAAACAGATGTAGCCATTATTTTGAACAAGGACCAAGGAAGATTCATAATCATGAAGAAATATTACTCCTCATTGCTTTTCTGGTAATACAAGCTCCTTTAGTTAGTCAATAATGTTTCCTGGCCAGTGTAATGATCACAATTTCCATCCGCATTCAGAGTTGACTTTCCAACTTTCTAAGCCCAGGTTTGTGCTGCTCTGCCTCCTCCCCAAGCTACTGCACCATGACATATGCCCTCCGGGGTTGGAGCAAATGGAAGCAGAAGAGGAAAAAAGAGCAGACAAGTGCTTATGTGATTAATACTATTGCGAGCTGGCAGGGCTTTCTTTGGAAATGAAATCTCAGTTTTCAGTCACAGTCAGGGGTGGGATGGATTTTGATGGCTTTTCAATGCCCTCCACCCAGTCCATCTCTAGGAAGCATCTCCATGCACTTGCCCTGAAGAAGGGCAGTCCATCTTTGTTTTGGCTCATTTCTCTTATCTTAACCCTAGGCATCCGATGATACCTTGAGCTGCTTTCTGATTGGACTGTGCATCCCTCTGAGAGAGGCCTTTGGGACAAGGATTGAAGACTAACTCAAGGTGTGAGTGGAAAAAATACATAGCTTTTTATTTTCTCCCTCTCCCCTCCTCCACCTTGCAGCAATCTCTTGGAAGCTGGTTGTACTTAACACAACTATGTTTTGCTTTGTTACCAGGACAACAAACCAATTATAATTTTGCCTCTTTATATTGCTCAGGCAAAGGGTAGGCACCAGTCCAGGTTGTCTGCTGAACAAAGGACACATATGAAGGTGGCTGAGAAATACCCTGAAGCCCCTCTTTACTGACTTAAGGTTGAAAAGAAAGTGCCCTCACCTCACCCTACCTGGGGAGCAGGAAAGGACTCATGACACACCAGCATCTCTTTCAATATCCAGAGTCTTCTAACTTTTTATACAACCTCGATAAGGGATAAAAGTCATTAATGACTTTTAGAAATCCTCCTTTGCAATTCCTATACCAGAAACGTGCACTGCACTTTGACCTATGGTGTTAAATTGAATTAGTGTCTCAGCTGACACTGACACAGTCTTAATATCCTGCTGCGTAAGACACACATTCTCTCTGCTCTAGATCCCGCAGGCTCACTGGAGTCCTATTGTTTGCACATTTCCAGGGTAAGTGCCAATCCCAAGCACTCTCCACAGTCATTGACAATACCTGGAAAATGAAAGAGGAGGGAAAGACTAGCATAAGATCTGCCGACTGGCCAAGCTGAAGACAGCGTGAGCTTCAGGCAAGAACCTTTCAACATCAGAAATGCCTTCAGCAGGCCAAATATTGATTAGACATTAGGAGACAATAAAAGGTAAAAGATATCCTCTATTGATATTTTAGGACATTTATCAAGCATGAACTCTTCTCCATTTCCCCTCTGGACCATGTTCCCTCTGGGGTGTGTGGAGGTGATATGAACAGAGTGACTGACTTATAAGCAGTGTCTTTAAAAAAAAATAATTTCTGCAACAATGCCAGCATTTGCCTTTTGCAGATTACCGACTATTTAGAGGCAATATGTAAAACTGTATTATATTTTATTTAATATTTGAGGTTAATTCTAACCCTTCACATCAGAATTATAATAGTTTAGAAAAGAGGGGATTGTGTAGATCACTTAATGTAGCGATCAGTGCTACACAATGCTTTGTTGCACTTTGGCCTAGGCCTTTCAGACTCTCTTGGACAATGTCACTCCCCAGTAACCCAAACCACTTAATGGGGAGAGGGAATTTAAACATCAGATACAGGATTGGACTGGCTCTGGCTAGCTGTTGGGGTGCTTCCTAATCCTAAGTACTTTTATATCTTTTGTATTTCCCATGGGTATTTTGTTGATGGAACTCTTACCTGGCATCTGCTGGACTTATTTTGTGCATTGCTAATGATGGTTTTCTGCCATGCTACACACTCCCAAAGAACATTGAACTGAAACCTTCTCATAGCTTCAGATCAACATGTATGTTGATCTGAAGCTATGAGAACTCAAGAACAAACTTCATCTCTATACAGTAGAAGTTTTCTGCTTTCTGGAAAACACGAAAACCTATATGCCACCTTCAACCTTCTACACATATTGTGATATCCTAGTTTTGACATTTCATCACCATCTTTTAAATTTGTAGTGAGCACCTCTGTTATTGTGTCTGCTTCAGATACTTTATAGAGCAAGAGGTATATTTTTCTTTTAACCTGAATATGTCAACCTTCAAGATAGAGTCTAGGTCACAGAAAGAGAGACCAGAGGAAAGTATCGAGTGAGATGAGGATGTCAGCTGAGGAGTGGAGGGATGCTTGCCTGGTTATCTCCTTTAGTTAAGTTCCAATTGACCATGTGAGCATCTCCTAAACTGTGTTCTAACCCAGTTATGCCTCAAGTTATTTTTCCAGATGTTCCTACTTCATGGGAAAGGAATTCTATTGTCAATTATTTTGAAAGAAATATACATACTCTATCATCTCATAGAGGGGGAATGTCCTTAGCATATTAAAAGCATTTGGAAATACTGCAGTAAAGAAATCTGTTTAATCCAGTAATAAAATAGATTAAAAAGAGTACCTCTAGTATAACCTCACTAGTAAAGAGAAGACTGGATTACTTAGATACCATTTTATTAATGTAGTAAAATAACATTCACCTTTTAAAGGCTACTACAGTTGATTAGCACTAAGCTTACTGTCTACCATACTTCTAAGTTTTTTTTTTCTTTTATAAATAGTATGATCTTGTTAAATATTTCTAAAAATATAAACAGAAAATGACATACATTCCTGTTAAATTCCATTCTATTTAATTCAGCTAATATTTTAGCTCAGCATTGACATAGACCTTAAGCCAAAGCTAAACAATACATTTCTAATATGGTAATTTAAATATTTAAAAGGAAAACTTTCCCATTAGTTTTTATAGTCAAACAAAATTTATTGTTAAAAGTGCCATAAAACAAATGTTAAATGCCATATTTTTTACTTTAAAAAGATGTCCCAGAAAATTACCCCAGTTGGGAATTTTGTACTCATGGAAGATGTTAGTAAAAGTCAGACTCCAAGACTGACTTGTGGAACAGCAGAAATGGAAAGGAATACACCGGTTTATTGATAAGCCGGCGCTGCAGTTTTCAGAATGCAATCTAAGGGCTGCACATTGTTAAGACTAGAACAGCGCTGACATTTCTCATTTGCAAAGTGACATGGAAGACAGGATAAAAGACACAGTGAAAGACAGTTAAGTGAGCTTTAAAAATGATTTATAATAACTTAGAATTTTTGCCACATCTTGCTGTTATAAGCAAAATGATGTTTAAATATATTAAACTGTGGACATAAATATAGAACATCATTCTGATAAGTTTGAGAACACATTAGCAAATTATTTCAATACTAGAGACCCAGTGCACTAAATTTGTGTATGGTGGGGGGGGGGGTGTCTCCCTCAGCCCAGCCTGTACCTTCTTCAATCTGGGACCCCTCAAGGGATGTTAAACTGCCCATTTAGACTATCCCAATCCTTCTCACAATCCAAGACTGCTGGCTTCCAACTGCTCACCTGCTTGACTTCCTGATTCCCCCTAACTCCTTCTGCTCAGTCTGATCACCCCCTAACCATTCCCATGCCAGCCTGATTGATGTCTAATTGCTCCTCTGCCAGCCTGTTTGCCCCCAACTTCCCTCCTCTGCAGGCCTGGTCACCCCTAACTGCCTCCCCTGCAGGGTTGATCGCCCCCAACTGCCCTCCCTTGTAGGCCTGGGTCTCCCAACTGCCTTCCCCTCCCAACAACCCTCTCCTGCTGACCATCTTGTGGTGGCCATCTTGTGTCCACATCGGGGCAGCCATCTTTAACCACATCTTATGTGTTGGAGTGATGGTCAATCTGCATATTACTCTTTTATTAGACAGGATAGAGGCCTGGTGCATGGGTGGGGGCATCCTGGATCAGGGTGGGGGTTTCCTTGGGGCATGGGGCAGTCTGAGTGAGGGGCCTGTGATGGTTTGCAGGCCAGTCATGCCCCCTGGTAACCCAAGCAGAGGCCCTGGTATCTGGGGTTTATTTACCTTCTACAATTGAAACTTTGTAGCCTGGAGCAAAGCCAAGCCTCCTGCTTGCTCCGTGGCAGCTGCCATTTCTGTTGGAATTTATATATATCCTATAATTGAAACTTTGTAGCCTGGAATGAAGGCCTGAGCTGACCAGGGCTGCAGAAGCTTGGCTTCCTCCATTGCCCAGGGAAACCCTAACCTCCTGCTCTTTCAGCTCAGTGGCTGCTGCCATTTCTGTTGAAATTTATTTACTTCTATAATTGAAACGTTGTAACCTTGAGTGGAGGCCTGGGCCAGCCAGGGTGTATGGAAAGCTTGGCTTCCTCCATTGCCAGGGAAACCCAAACCTCCCTCCTGCTTTCTGTGGCCACAGCCATCTTGGTTGGGGTTAATTTGCATACTCACTCTGATTGGATGGTGGGAGTGGCTTGTGGGTGTAGCAGAGTGATGGTTAATTTGCATATTTCTCTTTTATTAGATAGGATTGAGGACACTTAAAAATATATATTTTTATTTATATTTTACAGAGAGGAAGGGAGAGAGATAGAGAGGTAGAAACATCCAGCTGCCCCCTGCACACCTCCTACTGGGGATGTGCCCACAACCAATGTACATGCCCTTGACCGGAATTGAACCTGGGACCTTTCAGTTCGCAGACCGATGCTCTATCCACTGAGCCAAACTGGTTTCGGTGGATTGAGAACACTTTTAAAATACTTACCCACCAAAATTTGTATAACTTTGTTTGTCTTTTTGTGAAGAAATTATGTTTTATTGCTAGTTACCAGCAAATCCTAATTCTCCCCAATTCTCAATTTATCTATAGTAAAAGAAACATTTTGTTGCTTTATTATTAGTAGTTCAACTTTGTTAAGCTTTTTAATCAGGATTATTAAATCACATTTTATATAAAGAAATAAAAAGTTAAAAAGCAGTTAATTTTGATGGATTCTATTTTCATATTATTTTCTAGCTTAGTAGTTTATATTTTTAGGAATATAAACATTTTAAATGTGTTTTATTAATTTTTTTTAGAGAGAGAGGAAGGGAGAGGGATGAAAGATATTATAGAAACATGGATGAGAGAGAAACATTGATTGGCTGGGGGATCAAGCCTAAAATCTAGGCATGTGCCCTGACTGGGAATCAAACCAGTGACCTCTTGGTTTATGGGTCAATGTTCAATCACTGAACCACAGCAACCAGGTTAGAAATATGAACATTGTATTATATAAAAAAATAGAGTTACTTGAATCCACAACTATTAAAATGTATGTATTTTTCAATGTCAATAGAGCTTGGATTTAGGTAAGCTTCTCATTTTAAATTATACTCAGAGTCCCTAATACAAAAATGTGTTATATGTGGACTAAATAGAAATCTATTATTTTTGAGATACAAATGAAAACATAAAATTGAGGAGAATGAGTGTCATGTACACTTGGCCCAAAAATATAGGGGATAGCTATATTTTTTCTGCAATCATCAAAATAATGCTGTCATTAACAATCATATTTCCAATCTGTGTAGATAAAATTCATTTTTAAAAAGATAAAACTTTAATAACTTGGAGTTTCTGAGTAGAATATGAGCAAAATTACTTTGTGAGAGAAGGGAGAGGAAAAATACAATATCAAAATAGGAGATGCAGAAAATGGGAGAAATGATGAGAATTAAATAAATTATATTTTCAGGTCCTATGTGTCTGAAATGGACAGGGCTGTGGTGAACAGAATGGCATTGTTAGGCTTGGGAACAGCAGACATTGTCTAGAAGGTTGGCTATAAATAGCAGCAGCCAGCATGCAAGTGAGGAATATAAGTTACATGTTAGGCCTTTCATTCACATTTAAACATGCAGGCAATGGGAGGGAAATAGCTTCAACATGATTGTCGCCTTTAACTATTAGAAAATGCATTTGACTGGTTGGAAAAAGAATTCTAGTCATTTCTGTGCTGCTGAATATCTGCTATTTCAAGTCTGTAAAGTAGGCTATATGGGAAACAAAAGATGTGTATATCTTGGTGGGAAGGGGAAGTGTGGCGTAATAAGATATAGGAAGGAAGGGAGAGCCTTTATTTGTAACTTCCATTTTTTTCTTTAGAACAATAAGAAATGAAAAGAGAGAAAACGACCTTCAGGGCATTCTGGAATAAATGTCGAATTTCCCCAAGTTTTTCATGCTGCTGTCTAGAAAGATATTCTTTACTGGAATACCCTATCCAGAAATGGTATCCTTGGGAACATGCCATTCTTCAGAAGCACTTGTCAAGGCATATCAAAGTTCTTGCTGCATCCGTAAGCTTGCTATTCACTGTGCAGGAATCACTAACTGATTAACGAGGTGAGGTGGCTGAGCTGTCAGCTGTTCTTAATGCTGGCTGCATATTAGGATCACCTCGGGAGTTTCTGTAACATGTTGGACACCACCTCCGGAGTTTCTAAAGTAATTGGCTTGGCTTAAGGCTCGGGCATTGGGACTTGTATAACGCTCGATCAGTGACATGATTGTACAGCCGGGGTTGAGAACCACTGAACTAAGTGATGTCTGAAGACCAAATTGAACCAGAGTGGGGAGAGGGTGGAACTTGCTATAGTGAACGAATGATGAATTAGTGAATCTCTCACTGGTGAAATAAATGACAAGGAGATTATTTGAGTGTACAGAACAGAATAATAAGGGGCAACCAAAGAAGAAACTCCGTCTTTCTGGAACCAGAGGAAGGCGGCTTATCCACACACTTCCATTTCTTAGTTCCATAACTTCTGACAGTATGCTTTTGTGAACTTTTTAAGTTCTCAAAGTGACAACAACTTAACTTTTTGGGTATCAGTAATTTTAGAGAATCAGAGCTAATACCTTCAGTGATGGTTTACTACCCAGTGACATTTGGGCTACTGTCACCATGAACGGCTGGCTGAGTATCTAACACAGAGATAGGAGCAGAGATCTCTAAAGCAGGGTTTTGGCCTTGAGTCAGAATTATAGAAGCAGAAATTCCAAGGGGAATCCTTAGAAATTTAGGTTGTTTTTTTTAAATTCCCCAGGAATTTTAACCTTGGGGTGGTAAGATCCTTCTTACAATATAAAAAGTTCAAAGAATGATAAAAGATACACATATTTATTCAAATGTTTATTTATGCAGAGGTCAGATATTTCTGCCCATAAGCTAAGTCAAGAGACAAATGACAAAATGGGGAAAAAATGTAAAGAGCAAAACCCAAGGGCAAAATAAGGAAAAGTCCGAGTAGACAGTTTGTAATAAATGGTATTCAAAGGAAAGGTAGGGGAGGGTGGGGTAAGGGGGAGAGATCAAACAAAGGACTTGTATGCATGCATATAAGCCTAATCAATGGACACAGACACCAGGGGAGTGAGGGCAAGAGTGGAGGGGGAGGGCAATAGGGGGAATGAGGACACATGTAATACCTTAATCAATAAAGGAAAAAATAAATGGTATTCAAGTGGCTTTGAAACATGTGAACATATAGAAAACTTCACTCATAATAAGATCACTGTAAATTAAAAATACACTGAAATGCCATTTATCAAAATGTCAAAAAGTTCCATGCCTGATAATACTGTGTTGGTGAGGCTGATGGGAAACACACAGCTCTCATATTCTGTTGGTGGGAGTTTAAAGTGAATAACATGCCAATATCAATTAATATTACAAATGCATGTTTTCTGACCAAGCAAATCCCCTTTAAAAATATTTCTGTCTGCCGAAACTGGTTTGGCTCAGTGGATAGAGCGTTGGCCTGCGGACTGAAAGGTCCCGGGTTCGAATCCAGTCAAGGGCATGTACATTGGTTTTGGGCACATCCCTGGTTGGGGGTGTGCAAGAGGCAGCTGATCGTTGATTCTCTTTCATAGATGTTTCTAACTCTCTATCCCTCTCTCTTACTCTCTGTAAAAAATCAATAAAATATATTTAAAAAAAGAATATTTCTGTCCTTTCTCTCAGAAACTTTTAGATTTTCTTTTATGTTTTGAAATTTCATACTAAAATGTCTGGATGTATGATTTTTCCCTTTTTCTCCTGTTTCTCTTTAAGACCCTTTAATCATAAGTTTTCTATCTTTCTTTAATTCACCAAAATTTGCCTTCATTATTTTTCAAATGTTTTCTTCTTGCCTTTCTCCATTTTTCTGTAATGCCTATTATCCCTATTTCAGTATATCTACTTCTGTTCACTAGATCTTCTACCTTTCTTTTTAATTAATTTTTAAAATATATTTTATTGATTTTACTCAGAGAGGAATTGAGAGGGACAGAGAGTTAGAAACGTCGATGAGAGAGAAACATCGACCAGCCGCCTCTTGCACCCCCCCCCACAGGGGATGTGCCCGCAACCAAGGTACATGCCCTTGACCGGAATCGAACCCGGGACCTTTCAGTCCGCAGGCCGACGCTCTATCCACTGAGCCAAACCGGTCCCGGCTAGATCTTCTACCTTTCTTAAAATTATTTTTCTGCTAAATGTGGGTAATTTTAAAGCTCTTCCCAAGCAGTCTTAATATTGTTGTGTCTGCAGCCTCCTAACCCCAGTATCTTACTTTCCCCTAAAATTTCCCATAGTTGTTGGCTGGATAGTCAGATCCAGGTTTTCTCTTTTACTCCTGCTTGGCTTCTGTCTGTTGTTTCACCACAGTTGTTTTGGGAGGAAGGAGCTGGCAGTTGGGACTAGTTCAAAATCTAGGCAGGGTCTTCACTGATTTTTATTTATTTTTTTGGTTCTCTCTCTCTCTCTCTCTCTCTCTCTGAAATCAATAAAATACATATTTTTGAAAAAAAGAAACTTGGCTTTTTTAGCACTTCTACTCACATCTCAGGGACAGGCCGTATTAAACCTCAAAATTAATGTATACAACCTGAATATTGATTTGTTGATTTGGGGAAGAAATAACTAATATAGGGATAAAAAATTTGAATTGTGTATGTTGAACACATTTTTTTGCATGTAGGAAGAATGATATGGGAAGCAAAGTGTTAATTTAAAAATTGCTTAGTGAATATAGAACCCAAGCAAAATGTTCAACAGAATGAGGGACAGCTAGTCAAAGGCATTTATCTCCACAGTAGAGAGGACCTTGGGAATGATACTGAAAGGAGAGGACGTTTTTAGGGAAAGGAGTCCATGGGAGAGGAACGCATACATGACGGGCAAAGACAGTGCCAAGCCAGCAGGTGGTTTATAAGAACGTTACAAGATAAGGGGAAAAGAACAGGGGGGCACGTATGAGCTTTGAAACTGATACCATGCAGGGAAAGGGGGGAAGTGGCCAATTGGGAAAAGCACAGGAGACATAAAATAAGGAAGAGTCCAATTAGAGAAGGGGATGAACAGGCAAAGAAGGGGCCAGCATTTATAAACCCTTAGATAAAGACACTCACTAGCAACCAGGTAGGGAGAGAAAGCACGGGTTCTCCATTTTGGGGACGGTTCCCCTTTGGGGATCCCTCCCCACAGGGAGTTTGTATACTCTTGCAACAACTTCCACGCTTCTGCTTAAAATCTTTTAGTCCACAAATTTATTCTTCAAACTTTGTGAGACAAGAACCTGCAATGAGCATCCCAGCTTGCCATTCGGGGTATAGATACCAAAATGCTCTGCCGGACAACAGTGTAAACAGACATTGCAATGCTTGCCTGGGCGCCTTTCTGATTCTCAGATACTCTTTGGGAGAAAGTGTGGGGGCTGGTATGGCTTAGAGCAGGTCTTTGTTGAGTGGAATGGTAATTGTCTAGGAAGATCAGAGAAAGCAAATTATCCCAGAGGGCAGGAAAGAAAACATTTTTGACTGATGACCAATTGCCTGACTTACCAGAGTTAATGAATGAAATGAAAAACTTGTATCAAGGTGCAACTGAACATGTACAGTCTGCAAGTCACTGTGCTTAACCTGCTCTAGCTAGAGAGTGTTAAAAATAAACATGGTGCCCTAGCTGGTTTGGCTCATCAGATAGAGCGTCGGCCTGTGGACTAAAGGGTCCTGGGTTCAATTCTGGTCAAGGGCATATCCTGGGGCTGTGGGCTCGATCATCATTGATGTTTCTATCTCTCTCTCCTTTTCCTTCTCTGAAATAAATAAAAACATTAAAATTAAAATAAACATGGTGAGAGATATCATTTTGCAAAGAGCTTAATAGAGGTAAGGATAGAGAAAAACTGAAATAGCACTAGACTATTGTAAGAATATCCTTACTACCCACCAAGTCTCAAGTTCTCTCTGCTCTCCTCATGAAATCAAGCTTGGGTTTCTACGCATTCTTGCGAGATTGTCTCCTGCTAATTTTCAAGTTTAACAATCTAGGAGAGAGACCAGAGAGGACACAGTAAGCCCATTAGCTGTGTATAATAAGCCAGGGCTTCGGAGAGGTTGGAGTCTTGGAGCATTCATGTTCTTCCTCTCACCACTGCTTCTCTTTCAGCTTCATCCACATTCTAACAAGGCACAGCTTCACAAAGAGTGGTGCTGTGGACCCCTTCACCTGACTCTTTAACCCCTGCTTTGGGATCTAAATTACTGAGTCAGGACTGACATTATTGAGAATGAAAACAGAGAAATCTATTTCTACTAAAAAAACAAACAAAACCTCCAAACATGTATTATATAAGGATTCTTTTGTTAGAGAAATGTCCTTGACAGTGCTAGATAGACTCCGTATGATTCATTTATTTATTTCTTGGACAGAGGGAGAAAAATTGGTCCCCTGTGCCCCCGCCTTTCCCCCGCTTTGTGGGAATATTGCTAAGAAGGCACAGCCATGACCTGCTGCCTCGGAAAACTGCCCAGTGGGCTGACATCATGGGAATTGCTGAGCTTGTTCTGTGAAGGTTATCTAATTCTTGGCATAAGGGTTCTGGGCAGGAAACCTTCTATATTTCTTTGATAATGAACCAAAAATCACTAGCCCAAGAAATTGAGACTGCATTTCATTAACACAATTTTCCCAGAAACTAGCATGATGCCAGGCAACTAATGGTATTGCTTTCACAGTCTGAGCCATCTCCTATCACCTCTCTGAAGTACTGTCCCAATTGTGTTATTACTGAAAACACACAGCCCAGGTTTTTTAACTTCTTCCCTAGAAAAATGTTGCTCGTTCTATATCCTTACATAACACCTGTAAAGCCCTGGAAGAGAAAATAGTGTTGCCAATACTATGAGAAATAGCCAAATATTTAATGTAGGGAAAATAAAAATTGTGACATATCATGAAACCTATATTATTAGTCATGGATTTAGAATACATTCATTTATTGTAAATACTATTGTATTATTAATAGTATATTGGAATATATTTAGAACAACTCAAAATACTTTATGAACAAAGTTGACTCTATAATTTTAGCTAATATTTATCAATAAAGATGCACTAGACAATACTTTAGTGCTTTATATATGTTAACTCATTTCATTCTTACATTTTATAAATGATGGCACTGAAGAACAGAGGGGTGAGATAATCTATCCAGATTACATAGATAGTAGTAAGTGGCAGAACTGGAGTTCAAAGTTAGATAATATAGTTATAGGTTCTACACTCTTAATCTCTGTTACCATACGAGTCAAAGTTCAACATATACAGATTGTATCATGTACAGGAAGTGAATATTTGAGGAGTACAAGTGAATTAAAATAACACTAAGGCCTACTGGCTTGGCTTAGTGGTTGAGCATCAACCTATTAACCAGGAGATCACGGTTCGAATCCCAGTCAGGGCACATGCCCGGGTTGTGTACTAGGTCTCCTTCCTCTCTGAAATCAATAAAAAAATATATAAAAATAAATAAAATAACACTAAGATTTTTCTTTAACATACTTTTTTTCAATATTGATTTTTGAATATTCTTTAAAAATTTCTTTGGGATCTACAAGATAGTTTTAAGTCTAGAAGTGAGAGCTTTTATTTTTTGCTGAACCATTTACAATGGCACCTGATGCCTTTATATTCCTGAATTGTTTGGAGTCTATTTCCTTCATTTTCCTACATATACATAATACAGCCATCAAAATAATTAAGTCAAGCCAAAATTGGTTTGACTTAGTGAATAGAGCGTTGGCCTGTAGACTGAAAGGTCCCAGGTTCGATTCTGGTCAAGGGCATGTACCTTGGTTGTGGGCACATCCCAGTAGGGGGTGTGTAGGAGGCAGCTGATCTATGTTTCTCTTTATCTCTCATGTTTCTGCTTCTCTGTCCCTCTCCCTTCCTCTCTTTAAAAAAAAAAAAATCAATAAAATATATTTAAAAAAATAATTAAAACAGTTGTATGCGAAAATACATTATTACTATAGATATATTCTCCAGACTCCGTTCAAATTCTACCAATAAGATGTCCTCACAAGAATAAACTCAAATAAGATTGAAGATGTAAATGTAAGACTCAAACCTATACTGGTAGAACTCCTAGAAGAAAACAGGCAGTAAATTGACTCTTTTCTTAGCAAGGGAAACAGAAGGAAAAAAAGTAACTAAAAACAATAAACAAATGGCACTATATCAAACTAAACAGGAAACCATGTACAAAACAAAAAGCTAATTTGCGAAGCGGAAAAAGATATTCACCAATGATCGCATACGAGGTTATAATCTAAAATTTATAAAGAACTCACCCAACTCAACACCAAAAATCCAGAACAATTCAATTAAAAAATGGGCAGAGGACCTGAATAAATACTTCTTCAGAGTGGACACACAGATGGCCAAAGGACATATGAAGAAATGCTCAATGTCACTGATTACCAAAGAGATGCAAATTAAAAACACAATGAGATATCACCTCACACCTGCCAGAATGGCTACCATCAATAAATCAACAAACAAATGTTGGTGAGAATGTGAAGAAAAGTAAACCCTGATGAACGTTCTTAGGATTGAAAATTGTTGCAGCCACTGTGAAAAACAGTGTGGAGTTTCCTCAAAAAATTAAAAATGAAACTGCCTAATGATCCAGTGATTCCACTTCTGAATATAATCTGAAGAAACCCAAAACATTAATTCAAAAAATACATATATACCTCTATGTTCATTGCAGCATTATTTACAACAGCCAAGAGATGGAAACACCCCAGCTGCCCATCAATAGACAAGTGGATAAAAACGTGGTGGTATATTTATACAATGCAATATTCTCAGCTATAAAAATAAGAGGTTGAAATTATACCATTTGCAACAACATGGATGAAACTAGAGGGTACTATGCTAAGTGAAATAAGTGTGACAAAGGAAGAAAAATACAATATGATTTTACTTGTAGGTGGAATCTAGAGAACAAAACAAACACACAGAAGTTCAATCATGAATACAGAGAACAGACAAATGATTGCCAGAGGGCACAGGATTTAGGAGTCAGCATGGAAAACATGATGGATTTAAGAAGTAAAAATTGATCATTACAAAATAGTCATGAAGATGTACTAGCAAAGTATAACATAGGGAATATAATCAATACATTGCAATAACTATGTATGGTGCCAGGCAGATACTTAAAATATCAGGGGATCACTTTGTAAAGTATGCGATTTTCTAACCACTGTGTTGTACACCTAACTAATACAAAATAATATTGAATATCAACTGTAATAGAAAAATAAAATAAAATAAATGTCCTCACAATCTGATATGGTTCAGTACTTCCTAAATGACTCAATATCCTCTAGAGCATTCCTTATAGAATTTTTTAGAATGTGCTGTTGTTATTCCCTAATATAAAAATGTGTCTGTGTTATGATCCCAAACCTCATGCCACCTGACTATATGTAGTTAATCATAAAAGTCCATCTTTGTGCCAAAACCGGTTTGGCTCAGCGGTAGAGTGTCGGTCTGTGGACTGAAAGGTCCCAGTCAAGGGCATGTACATTGGTTGCAGGCACATCTCCAGTGGGGGGTGTGCAAGAGGCAGCTGGTCAATGTTTCTCTCTCATCGACGTTTCTAGCTCTCTATCTCTCTCCCTTCCTCTCTGTAAAAAATCAATAAAATATATATTTTTTTAAAAAGTCCATCTTTGTCACAAATATGTTATATATTATCTACTTAAGATGTTATAATCACATTTTGAAGAGGGATTTCTAAAGGCAATACTCTAATAAAGTGGTCGGCAAACTCATTAATCAACAGAGCCAAATATCAACAGTACAACTATTGAAATTTCTTTTGAGAGCCACATTTTTTAAACTTAAACTTCTAATGCCACTTATTCAAAACAGACTCACTCAGGCTGTGGTATTTTGTGGAAGAACCACGTGCAAGGGGCCAAAGAGCCATAGTTTACCGACCACAGCTCTAACAACAATGTGGGACATTAATGATAAGAGTGTGGCTCGCTATGACAAGAAGGAGATATTTTAAAGCACTGAAAAACGTTGTGCCCTTAAATCTCTCCAGATAAAGTTAACGTCTTAACAGGTTTTTCTGATGCAAAGAGACATGATCCATAATCTTCAACATTTAATGATGGCAAATATTCCCTAAAGCTTCAGGAAACGTAATACTTTTCTAACCATATGCTAGGAGAGCTAAAAAGCCCTTAGTAAAATGAAGAGGGAGATGATAAATAGAGCACACTAATTAATCATGCCTTTGCACAGGGAAATTGTTATAAACATTCCTTAGCATCTTAGTTTTGTTGCAAACATTGCACTTGTTTTATTTCTAAAAACTAAGCAAAAACTAGAAGTCTGTGGACTGAGGGATTTCTTTTGATGATGGTCAACACAGCCCTTTCATGATGGGAATCACTGGATATCAGCTGGAAAGACAGAAACTTAATTTAACATATTCATTCTGTTCTACAGGACATATAGCTTTAATGCCATGAGTGAACTTTGGAGTCTTTGGGCTTATTCCTATAAATGAAGTGGCTTGAAAAATAGTGTGCTAGAAAATAATCAGAAACACATATTAACACATAGTGAACTAAAAATATATGCCAGCTGAAACTGTTTTTGGTTCAGATTGGCCTGCGGACTGAAGGGTCCCAGGTTCGATTCTGGTCAAGGGCATTTACCTTGGTTGCAGACACATCCCCAGTGGGGAATGTGCAGGAGGCAGCTGATCGATGTTTCTCTCTCATAGATGTTTCTAACTCTCTATTCCTCTCCCTTCCTCTCTGTAAAAAAATCAATAAAATATATTTTTAAAAAATAAAAAAATAAAAATACATGCCAGCCAGATTTAAGTATTCACCAATAAAACCCTGCTAGATACCCAAGAAGTGATTGAAATTTGGCCCAGCAAAGTGGACATAAAAAGATGTTAGGAGTAAGGTGAATTAGATGGAAAATACATGCTAAAGACTTCAGAACTGTGTACCACTCTTAACACAGTGACATGAAATAGGTTGGCTATTTTCAAAAATTTGATATTTTTTACATAGGGTACAAGTTAACTTGCTATTACAGAGACTTAAAAATAAGGAGAATAAAAAAATAGGTATTTGATGTTTTTTGTGCAACATTTCTTGCTTCCTGAGGTCCCCCAGGGACAGATGTAATGCTCATCTTTGCCTTCCTCCACATGTGGCTTCCGTCTCTAGAATGTGGCTACTTCAGTTGCCCCCATATGCAGTAGGCAGGAAAAGAAGGAAAGAGAGGAAGTTGAGGAAATACCATAGAAATGCACACATTTCTGCTGCTCACATTCTCTTGGTGGGAATTTGGTAAATGCAGTGAGGCCAGCGAAATGTAGTCTGGCTGGTGACCTTCTGCCTACTCAAACTCATATAAGCACTATGCATGATTTATTAATAAAAAAGAGAGGAGAATGGTTTGGGAGTCCAGTTGATAGTGTCTGTTAAATATTAGTAAATAATTTAGGATTGAGAATACACACAGGTACGCACATGTGCACACACATCCACAAATAAAGTGTGGGCTTGTTTTTTTTGGTTTTGTTTTGTTTTTTACTTATTTTAAGTAAAAGGATGAGTGCTGCTGATTCTTGGAGATAATTTAACTCTTTAAGGAAGGAGAGAACATGTTGACATAGAGCTTGAGGTGGAGTTAAACAGAAACAATAATGGGAAGAAACAGAAATGTGTCCGTCTCTCCTCTCTTCTTACTGATTTCTATTTTCCACACTTCACTTACTCCTTCTTTCCAGCTCAGTGTGGAAACACAACTAGGTCACTAAACATGTTTCCATGGTATCTGAAATTTCTCTCTTAAAATCAAACTAAAATACTGAGCCTTTTGATGGTCATGATATTACCTACTTTATGCAAAATTATGTCAGGTTTACATTTCCTGACATGTAAATGAAGATTAATTCATTCGTATGTGTGTGTGTATGTGTGTTGGATTAATGGCTTAATTATCTTTGTATAATCCTATATAATAAAAGGCATAGATGCAAATCCACCAAACTGTGCAAGGATCAGACACTATGATGGGCATTGACCACCAGGGGGCAGATGCACAACACAGGAGCTGCCCCCTGGTGGTCAGTGTGCTCCCACAGGGGAAGCACCACTCAGCCAGAAGCCTGGCTCATGTATATTTATAGATATTCCATTTTCTCCAGGCTACATGTTTCTGAGTCACAAAAGAGTATTTCTCTGGCTCCTTATACTTTCTTTCCAGATATTCCTAGGAGTTTCTAAAGCATTTAACAATGCATCTAAGCCCTTCTTTAATAGACAGTTTTAAAGTCTGCCTACTCCTAAGGTAGTAGTGCATGCAGCACCAGTGATTTGCTCCCCTCTGCGCTCAGGTTTGCATGGCGTGTCTTTCATGGGTAGCATGAAAGAGAGAAGAACGTGGAGAGCTCTAGAGCCTCATTTCCTCTCCCGCTCCAACAGCCTGGAAAAGAGCTGGCTTGGCAGGCTCGAGTTAGCTCAACTCAGAAACAGGCTGATACCGGCAGATGAAATCCAGAGACTTTCTTTTCTATAAGCCATTGTGGGGAGTCAGAAAACTTCTGTTTTATCATGTTGGTGTAGCTATGTCCTGCTCCTATAACCATGCATGCAATACTGGGGTGGGCTCCTCCATGAGCCTTTTCCATGGTGTCCATTCAGTCCTGCCTGGCCTAAGGACAGCTCCATATAGACCTTGGTGTCTGAGGGGATCACATGTGCTCTAATGGTTCACTGTTTGATAGTTTGCTCTTATATATTTACGCAAATTGGCACTAGTGAGATGTGTTTCTCAGTCCCTTTGTGTGATAATCATCAAAATGGCCACTATCCGCAATGCCTATTACAAACTCCACCAATTCTCCTGGTAGCACGGGTCCAGGGCACAGCTCTCTAGTACAGGGAATCCTAACTAAATAACCCAACATTGTGGATGATGTATTTTCATAGCAATGAATGTCATTCATGCCTCTAGTGCCTTCTACTCTCAGTGCCTGAGGGGAATTACAGAGGGGGGGAGCACAGCTAGTTTTTATTCATTCTGTTTTTCGAAGGCCTGTTAGCCAAAGATGTTGGGTGGGTTCCTGAGATGAACTGGAGGATAATCTGAGTTATAAGCTATGCAGTGCTCAAAATTCATCTCTCCTTTTTGGATCAGTTCTCCAACCAACATTGTGTAACTCTCTTTACCTCAGACTGACTTTCCATAATGCCTCGTGTGTCTCTATAGGGTCATCCCACCAGGCCTCCATGCAGACCTGGCTTCTCCTAATTGCTAGGGTCCACAGTGCTGAATTTAAGACACACCCATTCATCCCCACTTGGATGCTCCACTGTCACCTCAATGTAACACATCCAAGAATGAACTCACCCTCCACCACTGCCCCTACTCATATAAGCTCTCTTCCTCGTAAGTTCTCTACTTTAAAAAAGGCCAAATAAAAAGTCTGGGTCTCTTACCGTTCGGGGCAGCATGGATAGACCTGGGAAATATTATGCTAAGTGAAATAAACCAATCTGAGGAAGACAAATATCACATCACCTCATTTATTTGTAGAATCTAATGAACAAAATGAATTTACCAATAAAATAAGACCTGAAGCGTGGAGGCATGGAACAGACTGACATACCTCAGTGTGGGGTTTGGGCAGTTGAGAAGAAATAAACCTAAGAACTTACATACTTATTTGCATAGTCCTCGGACACAGGCAATAAATGGTGAAGACCTGAAGGAGTATGTAGGGGCTGGGAGGAGGGAAGGTAAAGTGGGCAAAAAGGGGAGACATCTGTATTACTATCAACAATAAAAATATATTGTTAAAATAATCTGTATCTTCAAATTATCTCATTTTTTCCTGCCTACTGTGTCCACCTCAATTACTGCTTCTATCCCAAAAAGGCTGCTGGGCTGGGAAAAGAGCCATTCGGGTGTAGTGTTCTGGTGCAGGCACACTCCATACTCATTCCTATATTAATGCAATGATCTCTCCCACTCTTTAAGTTCAAGCTCAAATTCTTCTTCTTCCTTAATCCCAAATCAACCTAGCTCATACAATTCTAAACTCTTACTATACATCTAAAAGTATCAGCACTGTATTGCATATAACCACTAGGACACTGCCTTTTAACTTATGGTCCTTTAGCCACTTGCAGCAGCATTCTCCAAGGATGTATTTTTAATGAGATTCCTGATATTTCGAGTTGTGGCCTTAGGGAGCAGTAAGCTGTTTATCTTCCTCTTTCCTTCCTAGTCCTTTCTTCTTTCTTATTTCTTCCTTTGCCATTCTGACAACTGACTCCTCGCATGGAGAAAAAGCCTCCAGTATTGTTCAAGTTATAAAATGGAAAAACCAGGGAGTATGAAAGGCTCTTTTTCTAGCCTCTTTCCCCTTTTGGTTCATTCTGAGGTCATTTCTTTCCTTTTGGATTGTTTGTAGTGTTTTGTATTCTCTCCAAATCTTTAGGTGTGTGTTAGGCTGTCTTAATGAGATTCACCTCTTGAAGGAGTGTCTTACACACACACTGGATGTGGTCATAGGTGCACAAAATGCTTGGAGCAAAGCCAAGACTTTGAAGCAGTTGGGATGTGAAGATGGAAAGAACATGGATTGAAAAATTGCTAAATTAGCCAGTACTGGAGCTGTCCTACTTAGGAACTTCTCGTTATGTACTATAATACTTTTCCAGCATTACTTAAGTCATTTAAGTTGATGCCAAAGCATCTTAACTGATAAGGAGAAAAAGAAAGAGGACAATTTACTTAAGGCAAGCACAGGAAGCTGTGTAGGTTTAAAGTCGAGGGGAAGTTAAACCCTCCCAAGAGCTGTCCTGAGAAGAACCTTGGCCAGAAAAATATAAATTCATGTGAATGTAGCCATGGATAAGTTTAACATAATGCATAGCTATTATAGTATTATTGACTATATTACCCATGCTGTACTTTATATCCCTGTGAATATTTTTGTAACTGACAATTTGTATATCTTAATCCTTTCTCCTACTTTCTGACAAACATCAAAATATTTTCTGTATCTATGAATTTCTTTCTGCTGTCTTGGTTAGTTTATTTATTTATTTTTTCATTTTAGATTTTACACATAAGTGAAATCATACGGTATTTGTCTTTCTGTGACTTATTTCACTTAGCATAATATCTCCTAGGTCCATCCATGTGGTTGCAGATGTCAATATTTCATTTTTTTTATGTCTGAATCATATTCCCTTGTCTATATGCAGTACTTTTTCTTCATCCATCCATTGATGGACCAGTGATCAGAGATGAAGTCCAAGAACCGTATTTCTTATTTGCCATCATATCTTTAGTCCATGGCATAGCACCTGTCATATGGCAGATGATCTATATGTATTTATTGATTGAGCTAATAAATTAATGGATGAAGGGTCAAGAAATAAAAAAGGACCTTTCTAGGAGGAGGTTCTTTAATAAAACTGTATTCTAATATTCCCAAATTGGCTATTGTAACAGTTATCAATTTATTGCCTCTGAACTCTAAATTCACCCTTCTTTGTGAGAATGAAACAGCCTTGTCAATGTTTCTTGCCAGCAAGCATCTAATCAGTACTGCACATAGAGGTACTGGATAGGCACTGCAGGGGGAGAGGGCTTCTTGTCCGGGGCCTGGTGTGTTTTTTCCTTCTGGATAATCTGGGGTGCAGCTGCCAGTGGCATTCATCCCCCTCCCCTCAGAAAATCTTGCCACCACCCTAGCCAATGGCTGTCTTTGAGTTGGGAAAACTCCCCATTGCTTGCCTTTCTAGTGAGTTTCATGGGCACCTCCTATGCTGGTTTCTTGGAAGATCTTGCCTTTTCCCCAGTAAGTCACTTTCTACTGAGTTTTCAGCCTTTGATGACATCCCAGCTGACTGTCCAGTGAGTCTCATTTATGTTCCAGTAGTGGCTTCTTGGTGAGTCTCTCAGGCAGCTGCCAGGCCACTCCTGGGCACCTCCAAAAACTCCTCGCCATCTACTGGGCCACACCCGCACTCTCTCCAATAAGGTCTGAGTTCCAGGAGTGGAGAGGGCTCTTTCTTCCTAGGTTGTTTCTTTTCTGGGTTTTCTGCCACCATCCTGGAGTGAAAGCTGCTCCCTATACCTGCTATTCCTATAATCTTTAGACTTTTTTGGGAAGTTAATATCTTGTGTTAGTACACAAGTCTTTATATTAAAATTTCCCTATTCAGATAACTAACTTCTCTCTTTTTTAAAACATATTTTATTTATTTTTTTTACAGAGAGGAAGGGAGAGGGATAGAGTTAGAAACATCGATGAGAGAAACATC
Organism: Pipistrellus kuhlii; assembly: GCF_014108245.1. Classification (NCBI taxonomy): domain Eukaryota; kingdom Metazoa; phylum Chordata; class Mammalia; order Chiroptera; family Vespertilionidae; genus Pipistrellus; species Pipistrellus kuhlii. The sequence continues at coordinate 6,657,983 of NW_023425405.1, forward strand.
CTGCACACTCCTACTGGGTATGTACCCGCATCCAAGGTACATGCCCTTGACCGGAACCTGGGACCTTTTAGTCTGCAGGCCAATGCTCTATCCACTGAGCCAAACAGTTTAGGGCGCTACCTTCTCTTTCCTGACTGGATGCCGATAGAGGGAGATTCTCCCATTGAGAAGTTGCCCACACCCCATATTCATGGTTCTTGTTCCCTGCAATGTATTTTCCATGTGGAGTCCCTTTTTTATCTCTGCAGTCATCATCATACCAGCCTCAAGGAGACAGAGATCCAACATCAAAGATTAATTTGAAAATTTTCTGATAAGAGGAATATAATTGTCATTGATATATTATCAATGCTTTCATGTTTGCAAAAGAGAGATAATGTAACCTATAAATAGTTTTATCCCCCCCCCCCCCCCAAAAAAAAAAACACAAAAAAATCTACACACACACACATAAACACACACACAACAAACCACAAAACTAAACTGGGATAGAGTTGGGATGAAGAGGAATCATCATTTTCCCAACAAAGTCATTCTCTCTATTCATGGATTACTTAAACACAGAGAAAAGGAGTATGTCATTCTAAAAACAAAATAACATTGAAATTTAAGAATACGGAAAACAATTCCACTACTATAAATCTTGCTGCAGGGGTGAAATATAATTTAGTTGAAAACATCCACTTTTTGCATTTAACTTAGAAAGTGCTTATAGAAGACCATAGAAATGGACCTTGCTGTGCCCTCTGACTCATCTGAAATAATAATTAGGTCATGCTAATGAGAAAAATTCAGGATGATACCAAAAGCAATCAATAGTACAATGTGCATTGAATTGGTTTATTAATAATCTAACAGAATTTAGATGTTAGATTATGTTTCCCTTGCAGACAAAATTCAGAAGGACCGTATTTTGTGCTACATTTTCATAATGGTTTCTAAATTAAGCTTTATAGTGTGTCACAGCTGTCAGCATCCTTACCATTATCATCATCAGCAAACATTTAGTGCACACCCGCTGTGTACACAGCACTGAGGGAGTCATTTAGGGGAAAGAGCAATGATTTCTTGCCCTTGAGATAGTAGAGGGGGTAATTATTTACTTTGAGTACTGTATTTAATAAGCAGATCTTGGAATTCAATGCACTGATATTTTACACAATTTCCTCATTGTTAGAGCAATAATATCAAAATTTCTGGACATGGTCTTCTTCATTTTAGATTATAAAAAATGCACCGGTATATTGCACAAGAATTAAATAAAATAGCAGTTGTGGAGGAAAAACTAAAATTTTCCCTTAATAATACTCATGAATGTGTGTTTTGTGCTTGCTATTTTATATAATGTTAATTATTGTCAAGTCTGTTCTAAGCAACGTTCACATGCACACAAACACTTTATAGATGAAGAAACTGAAGGATCTAAAGAAGACATAACAGTAAGTGATCAGGATTCAAACCTAGGATGTCTGGCACCAAAGCCTATACTCTTAACCACTACTCCATATTGCTTCTCTGAGCCCTCACCATTTCCACATAGCCCTTCCAGACATAATCACCACCAATAGGGTGTGTGCATTCTTCTAGGGCCCATTCTATGTCTTGAAATTATTTTTTATTTGTTTTGTTTTGTTAACCATCACTCAAGGATATTTTTTCCATTGAATTTTTGGAGAGAGTGGAAGAGAGGAAAGGAGGGAAGAAGGGAAAGAGACATGGTAGGGGAGTGAGAGAGAGAGAAACACATTGATTAATTGCCTCCTGAATGTATCCAGGTCGAGGCCAGGAAATGAACCTGCAACCCAGGTATATACCCTTGACCAGGAATTGAATCCTGGACTTTTTGGTCTGCAGGCCAACTCTCTAACCATTGACCCATGCCATGCCAGCCAGGGCTGCGTTAAAATTCTTCTATGTACACACATGGGTATCTTTTAATAATATAAATGGAATCATAGTAAACTATTTTAAATCAGTTTTATTTTAAAATATCTAAAGTATATTACCATATTTATGTTCAAGACTATGTGGGTGTGCATATATATATGTATATGCATATACATATTCAGATATATGTGAGTATATGTATACACTCATAAATATACTTATGTATCTACATATATATTTACATGGATTTTTAATATTCCATAATTCAGATGTATCACTTGGGCATTCTAAAATTAATAGACATTTTATATGCTTCTTTTTTTGCTCTTATATATAGTACTATAGTATACATTCTTGAGCATATATATTATACATATATGGATTTTGGGAAAAAGATTTCTAGTAGTAAACTTGTTTAATTAAAAGGCATAAATAGCAATGGTTCTTGTGCTTTTTCTACTCCCTGAAATGCTATATTCTGATCATATGTAAGATAAATATGACACTATCCACAATGTATTGTTTAATATTTCACTGAGATGCCCTGCCACCCCTTACTCATGTGCATGTGCCAGATTACAAATGAGAGAACAATAGCTTTTTCTCTTTAGTGTAGTGTATTGCAAAATCAACTTTAAAAAAAAAATTTATTGATTTTTTACAGAGTGGAAGGGGGAAAGATAGAGAGCTAGAAACATCAATCAGCTGCCTCCTGCACACCTCCCACTGGGGATGTGCCTGCAACCAAGGTACATGCCCTTGACTGGAATCGAACCTGAGAACTTCCAGTCCTCAGGCAGATGCTCTGTCCACTGAGCCAAACTGATTAGGGCAACAAAACCAAGTTCTTAATAAAGTATTTTATTAATTTTTTAAAATTAATTTTTATTAATTTTTCCAGTCCAGAGTTCTACCCATCCTTAATTACTTTCAAGTTCACTGAACAATATTCCCATCAATACAGAATCTCAGGATCTTAGTCCAGTTGGGCTGCTATAACAAAATACCATCTATGGGTGGCTCATATGAAACAGACATTTATTTCTCACAGTTATGGAGGCAGTAAGTCCAGATCAGGGTGCCAGCACGGTCTGGTGAGGGGCATCTTTCAGGCAGTAGACTTGTCATTATGTCTTCACATGGCAGACGGGGTTTGGGTTCTGTGGGAGCTCTTCTATGGGAAACTAATCCTGTTCATGAAGGCTCTACCTCGTGACCATACAGCTCCTTGAAGAAAACAAAGGCAGTAAAAATTCTGACATTTTTCTTAGCAATATATTTTCTGATGTATCTCGTTAGGCAGGGAAATAAAAGAAAAAATAAATAAGAGGGACTACATAGAACTAAAAAGTTTTGCACAGCAGAGGAAACTATTAACAAAATGAAACTACAACTTACTGAATGGGTAAATATTCTCCAATGATAATCTGGTAAGGGGTTAATATTCAAAATTTATAAAGAACTCATACTACTCAACACCGAAAACCAAACAAACTCAATTAAAAACAGACATTTCTCCAAAGAGGATATGTAGATGGTGGATAGACATATAAAAGATGCTCAGTGTCACTCATTGCCAGAGAAATGCAAATTAAAACCACAATGAGATATCACCTCACAACTTTCAGAATACCTATCTTCGATAAATTCACAAATTACAACTGTTGGTGAGAATGTGGAGAATAGGGCACCCTCATGCTCTGTTGGTGGAAATGCAGATTGGTACAACCACTATGGAAAACAGTATGGTGGTCCCTAAAAAAAATTAAAAATAGAACTGCCTTACCACCCAGCAATTCCACTTCTAAGGATTTATCCAGAAAAACCAAAAACACGAATTCAAAAGAATATATGCCTCTCTGTTCATGGCAACATTATTTACAATAGCCAAGATATGGAAGCAACCCAAGTGCCCATCAATAGATGAGCGGGTAAAAAACTGATGGTACATATATACAGTGGGATGTTACTCAGCCATAAAAAAGAATTAAATCTTATAATTTGTGCCAGTATGGTCAGACCGAGAGGGTATTATGCTCAGTGAAATAACTTAGTCAGAGAAAGACAAATACTATTTTACTTGTATACAGAATTTAAAGAACAAAGTAAGTGAGCAAATAAAATTCAAACAGACTCATAGATATAGATAACAGACAAATGGTTGCAAGAGAGGAGGGGAGGTTGGGGGACTGTGAAAAAAAGATGAAGGGATTAAGAAGTACAAATTAGTGGGGACAAAATACTCACGGAGTTGTAAAATACAACATAGGTATTATAGTCAATAATATTGCAGTCATTATGCATGATGCCAGGTGGGTGCTGAAAATATTGGGACAAATGTTATAAAGTATATGATTGTCCAACCCTTATGCTGCACATGTGAATCTAATACAAAATAATATTGAAAGTAAACAGTATTTGAAAAGTACAATTAAAAGAAGAAAGTAGAAAGTGATAGTTCCTGCCCTGCTGGAGGATTCCTCAACTTAGATATGGCATTTTGGCCTCAATTTCAAATAAAATTTGTCTATTGGCAGAACGAAACCCAACCCATTACAATTCTCACTCTAGCTTTCTTTTTTTCTGAAACATTCTGTAGAATACTGGAAATTCCAGCTTTACACATTAGCCATCCCTTCCTAAAAATCTTTAGATCATCATCAATCCATAGGGATCGGAGAGAAAAAAATTCAGGTGTTTTCCTCCCTACACCATGAGACAGGTTCTGCTAAATGTCATGGCTCAAATAATAAAACAAGATTTCAGTTGGCTCTCTTAGAAGGACTGATCACACTGACACAGTAGACCATTCTGGGTACCCAATCCATTATTTTTTCCATTGTCATTCATAAAAACAGAAAGTCCAACTTCATTATGTACTATAACCATTAGACACTTCTAATAATTTTTAGCGAAATTACTTCAGAATTTATTTATAAATTCTATTATAATCACAGAGTGATTTGATGTTCTCTTCTTTAGAGTTTTGGTTCCAAATGTCAAGCCAATTAAATAAGTCATTTGGCATAGTTGTTTCTATTCATTACTAAATGATTATCTTTATGACTCTTTGCAAAGTATGTTTCCTAATGACTTGCCATACAGTGGCTCTCCTGTAATCTGCCATTATTTTTTGAGCTGGCAGTTAAAACCAGCTGCTACTCATGTTTAATTTTTTAAATATAATAATTTTCTTCTTTTTCTTTTGCCTTCAAGACCAGAATCAGTATAGAAAATAATTTTTGGGAAAGAAAAGACTTTCATTATATGAACATGGTTTACTTTTCTTTTCTATTACATTATTACTAGAATTTTCCAAATAATAGATTCATGTCCATTAATTGAGCTTATTTCTGCCTTATACAACTTGCTATTTTTTTTAAAGGAAACATATTACTCATTTGACAATGAGTCTTCAGATATATTCCAAACAAAGAGATTTGACCAAATAATGAAAGGTACATGTTTTCTAGGAAATATATAAATTCCTTTTTCTCCATGTACCTTCTGTATATGTAATAGAAGGATGTTATATAGAAATATTTTCAATAGAGTATTAAAAAACTTCCTCATCATAATTGATCACACTGAAATCCCACGTGCCATAAATAATTTAGGGTCAAGGTCTATCACCTTAGTTTCAAGTAAGAATTACTCTCCTCTTAGTTCACAGGTGTAGAGAGATGCCTAATCCTAAGTGATGGTGAAGGTGTGAGCAGAAGGGAACTCTGCGGTGGGAAGTTAATCTGAGAGAGCAGTTCTGATAGACTCTCCAAGCACCATTGGTGGTAATGTAAAATGGAATTAGGAGTATGATCATTCCCAACTCTTTGCATCTGAGTCCAAAATCAAACAAAATAATACCAATAAATATAGGAAAGTGACTGATAGAGGTAAATTTACAAAATATTTCATGTTTTTCTTCCTTTTCCACTTATTATAAAGGTTGATATTCTAAGAATGGTGGGAGATCACTTTAGTACGTTAGCTGTGCATGATGAGGGTCACCATGACCAAAGTTAATACGTCTTCACTTTGTAGTGGAATAATACTTGGAAATTGCTAAATTAGTTCAGAAGCACACATTTTAGAAAATTAATCCATTAAAATATTCCCAGAGGAAAAAATTATAAATACGAGTATGAATATTTATTAAATTTATATTTTTTTATATCTTAGAATATCTATGTGATATAAACCAAAACTCTTAGTTCAGAATACATCTCCTCCTGTTGGCTTCTGAATAATTTTTCCACATTCTGAAACTAATTTTATTGGACTGCAGATTACAATTAGTAAAATAAGGTTAGTTGGAAGTTCAGTGGTTCTAATTTTCCCCCATACACTTAGTGAGGGCAATGAGTCTTTATAGTCTGTCTTCTAGCAGAGGGAAGTGCATACACATATGTTTTCACAAAAGGAAGCAGTGAGGTGTAATTCTTGGTGTGAATCAAAGAATGATTTGTGTGCACCACTTCATGCACAAAATATTTGCAGTGACTTCAATGAAATGAGAAATAGAACCTCTTCTTGGCCACAGGACTGACAGGAAATACCTGCATGGTTCAATAAATGATTTTACAAGTATGTATCATTCAGGGGCCCAACATAATTCTTTCTTTTTATAAAACTAGAGACAGTTTTTATTACATTTTTATTTTTCCATTACAATGTATTATTTTATGTTAGTTTCACATATTCAGAATAGTGGATTTATATAATTTACAAAGTGATTCCACCTGCTAAGTCTAGTACCCACCTGACACCACACATAGTTCTTGAGCTATTGTTGACTATAATAAATTAACAATATTATTGATTATCCTCTATGGTGTACTTTACATCCCCATGACTATTTTGTAACTGTCAATTTTTACTTCTTAATTCCTTCACCTTTTCACCCATTCCCCCAACCATGCTTGCATCTGACAACATTCAGTTTATCTGTATCTATGAGTTTGCATCTCTTTTATTTGTCTATTTTGTTACTTAGATTTCACATATAAGTAAAATCATATGGTATCTGTCTTTCTCTGTATGACTTATTTCACTTAGCATAATACCTTCTAGGTAAATCCATGTTGTCATAAATGGTAAGGTTTAATTTCTTTTTATGGTAGAGTAATACTTCAGTATATATTTACCACTCTTTATTGAATCGTCTATTGGTGGTCACTTAGATTGCTTCCACATTTTGGCTAATGCAGTAATAAACATAGGCATGCACATATCTTTTGAAATTAGTGTTTTAGATTATAGAAAAATATCCAGAAATGGAAATTCTCAGTCATAAGGTAGTTTTATTTTTAATTTTTTGAGGAACTGCTGTATTGTTTTCCACAGTGGCTGCACCAATTTCCAATTCCAGCAACAATGTACTAGAGTTCCTTTTTCACCATATCCTTGCCAATAATTGTGGTGTTTTTTTTTTAAATTTATTAATGACTAAAGGCCAAGTGCATAAAATTTGTGCTCTGATAGGGGCCCTAGTGGCTGCCGGCTATCAGCCTGGGCCTCCTTCCCTTCCCTCAGCCAGCCTCTGGTCAAACTTCCAGACAACCTCCTGGTCAAAGAGACAATTTGCATACTACACTTTTATTATATAGGATAGCTATTTTGACAGGTATGAGGTGATATCTCATGATTTTAATTTGCATTTCTCTGACAATTAGTGATGGTTCACATTTTTTAAAAATATATATTTTATTTTTTACAGAGAGGAAGAGAGAGGAATAGAGAGTTAAAAACATTGATGAGAGAGAATCATTGATCAGCTGCCTCTTGCACCCCCCCCCCTCCCACCAGGGATGTGCCCACAACCAAGGTACATGCCCTTGCCCGGAATCAAACCTGGGACCTTTCTGTCCGCAGGCCGACACTCTATCCACTGAGCCAAACCGGTCCCGGCAATTTATTTTTTATTTTTTTATTTTTTATGTCTATTGGCCATCTGTAAGTTCTCTTTGGAGAATTATCTAGTCAAGTCCTCCCATTTCTTAAAAAAAAAAATTATCTTCATTGTTGAAAGTATTACAGTTGTCCCCTTTTCCCACATTGACTTCCTCTACCCAGCTTCCTCTCCCTACCCAGGTTTTCACTGCCCTATTGTCTGTGTCCATGGGTTAGGCATATCTATAATAATAAAAGCATAATATGCAAATCAACTGAATGACCAAACAGCAGAACGACTGTCTAGATGACCTTTTGGACAACCATGCTATGACACACACTGGCGCAGGCAATTGGTTGGGTGGCCCCACCATCACCCCACTATTTCCCCACACAGGTAGGCCCAGGCTACTGGCCAGTGATGTTGTGGTGGGTGTGTGGGGCCAGCCAGTGATCACCCTGCAGAGGGAGGCCCAGGCTAGCCAAGTGATAGCACCCCATGCCTGTTGCCCACAGAAGAAGGTGACAGGTAGTAGGGGAGGGGCAGGGCAGTGCTGCACAGATGGCAAGCAGTGGCAGTGGTGGGGGCAGAGCCAGCTGCTGGCAGCAAGGGAAGGAAAATCCTGATAGGCTCTGATTGCTGGCCAGGCCTAGGGACCCTACACAAGGGGTCCTGGATTGTGAGAGAGCACAGGCCGGGCTGAGGGACACCTCTCCCCCTCACCACCATGCATGAATTTTATGCACTGGGCCTCTAGTATGCATACAAATTTTTTGGTTAATCTCTTCCAGCCCCTCCCTTCCTTCCCTCTGAGGTTTGTCAGTCTTTTGTATGCTTCAATGTCTCTGGTTCTATTTTGTTTTTCAGTTTATTTTGTTCATTAGATTCCACATATAAGTGAGATCATGTGACACTTGTCTTTCTCTGTCTGGCTTATTTCACTTAGCATAATACTTTCCAGGTTCCTCCATGAAGAGGCCGGACTCTGAAATAGACCTCTTCTCCTGGGAATTAAAAAAACAAAAAAAACAAACAACTCTTGCAGCCAGACATTGGAATTACAATAATTCTCTTTTGTTATCATCACAACAGGTAGGAGATTAAATAGATAGATAATAACTACACACACTAAAGTATGTATTTGTGTAGAAACTTTATCATGTGAATAACTAAGCAAAATTTCAAACAGAATGTTTTCACCCTTAAGCTATAAATGTTCTGAGGTATTTTAAAAATATTTGTGTGCATACAAAAATGTAATGGCAGAGGGTTGCCATTGTTTAAATACATATTTTGAAAACCCTGTTTACTTGAAAATAATACACTTTTTTTTTTAAGAGTGATTCCTATTGCAGGATTTTATTTCAGATAGACTTCTCCCCATATTCATCCACTTCACAGTTAGTGTTATATTAGCCTGGGCTGTATAGAGATGATAAAAATCAAGGATGTGTTCATTTTAAGAGCATTTATATTTGCACTAATAAATTGCTCACCCTATTTTTTTTCTTTTTTACAATAATTGTAAGTAACTAAATAATCTTTTTACTTTATGGAAAACATCTTTGTTTTGAAATATCGCTGTGTTTGTGTCAGCATGTGGAAAATAGTAAGAACATTATAGCCTACCTGAATACTATTTAAAAAAATGAAACAATTGAAATGCTGTCCTCATGTTAGGGCGGGTTATTGTGTCTCAAAGGTCAACGGTAATGCTTGACTCTTAGAAGGAAGAGTCTTGCAGACTCTTGACCAATGGAAGCATTTATATGCAGAGGTATGTTGCCATGTGTACTCCAGGGACACAGATCATATCCCACCTTGACCATAGCCAAGCACCAGTAGAAAAATAACGTAATGGAAGTTTTACCACTTTTCTTGGGAGGTGTCATGCTCCTCTAAGGCATTGCTGGAGATATTACAGTGCCATAATGAGACACATAATTCATGTCAGCTCCAAGTCCTTTCATTCATTTATAAATGTTTTACAGCCCTATGATTCATAATGCCATGAGCTGGTTTTCTTTCAGAACCGTCATGCTCCCATTAATAGCAACCATTCCTGCTTCTTGACCAGAGACAAAGCCCTTCGGTAATATATCACAAAGTTTAGTGCCCTCCTTGAATTGTTATAGTCAAAATTCTCTTCTAGGTATTGGGTTAGTGCAAAATAAAAGGTTTTAGAAAAATATTAAACCTTGGGGGAAAAAAATTCAAGAAAACAGGAGAAAAAAGGAAGAGCTCTTCACCAAGGTATTATTTAGAGTTATTCTCCATTTCTAATATAATGTCTATTTTCTTTGTAAGTTTACCCTAGGAAAAGAGTAAACTTTAATGCTTAACTGCCATACAATAATGATGAAATTTGTCATTACATTATGGGTTTATAATGAAAAGTTTTGTGGGTATCAATATGATTTTTTATCTCCTTTCTAATAAATAATGTTTTCAATGTATTTTTTTTAGCCTCCCTCCAAGATTCATTTTGTAGTTAATTACAACTATTAAACATTATTCTATTAAGCACAACAGAGCAGTTCTTAAAATCATTTGAAGTCACCTAGCATAAAATGCATGTTTCACGGTATATTTAAGCCTTCCGTTTGTGAGGTATTATGTCCATGGGTGTTGTCCTTCACTGGCAATATCCTCTCCAGAGCCCATTCACTGTTCTATTCAGCATGGCTAATTTGTTATCACCTCCATGGCAGTGTGGCACAGCAGAGGGACATTGCAGAAATGATCTTTGATTCTATTACATTCAACACGATTCTTTGCACCCACCTATGGTTTGAAAAATCAACTGAAGGCTCTATCCAGTTCTAGTTACTGGGCTAATTCAGGTAGGAATTTTCATCAGCTGCCCCTGCCCCATAAATGGGGGCTTACAACTGGTTTCTCTGCCCGGATCTAGAATCCCCTCATCTAAAGATGGCTTTGTAGGTCTTCGTTATCAGGGTCCCTGCCACCTTATGTTGTGAAAAGAAAGCCTGGTTCATCTTTCTGTGTTTCAGCCAATTACCTCCATCTGTCTTCGCTTAAATGTCTAGAGGCTCTTCTGCCCCACACAGTCCAGTTTAGCCCAAGACCCCAGCTCTGCAACTAGAGTTTTGCAGCTGATGGGAGGATTTCCTAATGAACAACCTCTCTCTTATGAGTCCAGTGTTGGTTACTAACTGGACGCTCTATCACCAAGTTGAAGTGGTGTGGCCACACTAATTTTCTCAGACACAAATGGGTTTCTTTGGTTTTCTAATTGCTTGCTTTTGGGCCATGAGACCAACCAAGGAGACATTATTTTGTGAACTTTATATTTTTATTTTTTCTATATGTAAAACTACTTTAAAATTGAACTAAGTGTTGAAGCTGGTTACAAGAGAGAACAAGGTGAAGCTGAAAAATAATCATCTGGTTTCACCACAACCTCAGAAAAAGCAACATTGAGAAGGCTAGCAAATAGGAACCCCTGGGTTCCAAAGAGAAGAAAAAGAGGGGCAAATTAAAGGTTTGTTCTAGTAACCTTAAATAATTTTCAGTCAGTTCTTCTTTCCCTTAAAAATAAGTAATTAAAAAAATAAATAAATAAACTCTAAGGCAAAACCCCTAATAAGCAACTTGTGAGGTATATAACACAATATCAGAGTGTAGCCTTCACTCTAATCTTAACTTTATTCTATTTATTTCACTTTCCTTATGAGCTCACATCTTAGGTTGAGCAATAAATGCCTTTAGTTCATTAAAAATGTATTATCATAGTCGATTCATTTAACTTGTTTCAGCAGATATCCATTAGGCAACAATTATCATAAGTAAACAACTGAAAGCTTATAATACTTCAGGAACTTTCTAAGCATTTTATATGTAGTAAGTAATTCACTCTTTCATAATGTCCATAATGTAAATGTTATTGTTCTCATGTTACAGACAAGAAATTTGAGGTACAATTAGGTTGAGGAACTTGCTCAAGTTTGTTGGGCAGCACTCAAGACTTGGTTGGAAAGTTTGTAAGGAGGACATTCTGAGAAAAGTGAAGTGTGTGGAAGGCCACCTGCCCTGTTTATCAGAATTCTGACTTAGGGGAGTTTGGCCAAAGGCAGCACCCCTAATTATTCCTTGACCTTTCCAAACAAGTCTGTGCATGAGCAGACCCCCAGGTGCTTACTGAAATCTTTATGCTTCATTTTTTGGGTGTCCTTGCTTAAAAGACATGACAAACACATGTGTCCTCCCAAGATTACTTACCCTGTTGATTGCATCTAAAAGATAAACTTTATCTCAAACTGCTGTTACAATAAAAGACTAATGAGGCAGGCAATTGAAGCTGTCTGGTTCCTTTAGATGGGCAGTCCCTTAGCCCTCTCTTTCACAGCAAATGTGTCAGAGTAATCATTCATCCATTGCTCAGGGTCTGCTGGTCAGCCCTGGCACAAGTTCACATGTCCACTCTGTAATGGAGCCAGAATTTGAACCCAGGCATCTGTCATCAACACTGTAACCATGTACATGTCACATATGTGCATATAGAATTATCCCCATGATTCTAACACTAAAAGTTAATAATTAAAGAAACAGTACATGTACTATACAACATATACAAATACATGCTTATAAATACTCAAAAGTATGTACAGCCACTTTGCTTGCAGGACTTTGCAATTTTGCCTAAGGCTATTTTTCATTTTTCACATTTGATGACAATTTTCATTCAATTCAGTCTTCAAATGAGCTCCATTTCTTGTTTTAATGGGAAATGACAATTTTTTATTATTTTAGCACTGTTCTTAAGAAACGTGTTTCATGGAATATCTATCTCCACATCAAATATTTTAGATTGTAGGTTTCAGGTCCAAAACCTTCTTCATCAGAGTCTAGGAATTTGCATTTTACAAGCTCCTCTGGTATGTTCAATGCTTCTAGAGTTTGATTTACTAGTAGAAACTGCAGAGCTTCCTAACCAGCCTTCCATTTATCACTTCTATCTGCTCCAATTTGGGCTAATTAGTTAGAATATATTAACTTTCCACTCTTAGGCCCTAATTATTAGATATTTAGTGTTAGTATCTAATAAATAAAACTCCTTTCAAGTGGTTCTTGTAGCCTTGACCTCTACTAAGAAAATAAAGAAACTCACGGCTTGTGTCCAACCCATGATAATCCAGTCCCTAGTGAGCCTTCCAAATGAAACATTTTAAACTTTCTGAAATGTTTAAAAGTATTTTGAGCAGACTAGTTTCCCACCAAATTTATGTCCTCTCATTGCATATGATCCTGCCAAAGTCATTTCATCCTTGCTCAACCATACTTAAAGCTGACTCTGAAACCAGAGGTTATTCTGACCAACTGGGTACTTTGAGGAACAACCAGCTTAAGTTCCTCAAAGCAAGGATTCCAATGCATTGTCCAGTCTTCCTCGTGTGCAATATGAGGGAAGCTGGAATCCCAAGCAGCCACTGTGGCATCAGCTAAAGCAGATGGTTTAACTAAAAACTTGAAAACACTGCTAGAATGTACTGAGCGGCAATTGTAAATGAGGCAGATTCTTTGCAAACTGTCAGAGGAAGGTGAGAAGAGGAACAGGTTTCCGTCAGAGTTAAAATGATTAATTTCGAAACGGGTCACTGACCAAAATCTGAAGCAAGACCGAGAAAAAATAGAGTGGGGTAGGAGCATGATTCCCATAATCACTTCAAAAAGAGCACAATATGAGAACACTTTTGTCCACTATAAAGCCTTTATTATCTTAGACAAACATTGAAAATACAAAAATATAAATGTCATTCTATTCAACTCTATGCTAAATTTGTATCTCAATATTGGTTATATTTCTAGTTTTAAGGAATTCTTCAGTTTTCAAGTGCATTAAAGTATTGTGGATATAAATATTGATGTGATGAAAATAGGGTGACCAATACGTGGCACATTTGGAAATCTTTTAGTTGACGATTTGGGTGAATGGGTATGAGATTTATTTATATATAAAATGCTGCAAGGGACTTTTTTGAGGGTGAAATGAGCATGTTTTTCTCAAAAGCCATTACCTTTTATATCAGTGGTAAATGTAAATTGTGTCATATCCACTTGAAAAACATTTCTTTATTATGCCATTAATATCAACAATTTACAGTCAAGCCTAGAAGCTTGTAACAAAACCACTAAACAATTCCATCTCCTGTACCCGAGTAAGAAAAGTATTTTTGGCTAAACCTAGTAATTTTATAATCACACTGAGTCACATTAAACCAATGTAAAATATTCTCATTAACTAAATTAATTATCTGGGGTGAGAGTATACAAAACATGTATCTATTATAACCTATCATTTTGAAACTAATGACTATCATTTAAAAAATTCACTTCCTAGTAAATTTTGTGTCTACCCTTCAGAATTCAGTGTAGCATTCAATTAACTGTTCCCAAAGGCCCGCATTTTAAAATGCACAATTCTGACCTCGCTATTCAAAGCCCTTCTCTGCAGAGGCTGCTCGCCTGTTTTCTAATCTAAAGTGTCTTTGAAGTTATCGAGCTCAATTTTAGCCCTCCTTGGACTTAGGTTTCAGTAGAGCATTTTTTATTTTCTCACTATCTGGGTCCTCTTTTTATTTAATTAATTAATTATTTTTTGTTTAAAGTATCACAAATACAATAGTAGTACATATATCTCCCTTTCTCTCCCCATTGACCTTCCCCATCCTCTCCTACCCCCTGGCACATGCTTTCATTCCTCCCACTCCCCTGCCCCAGTGTCTTGTGTCCATTGGTTGTGCTTATATTCATGCATACAAGTCTTTCAGTTGATCTCTTTCCCCCACTCCCTCACATGCCCCAGCTTTCCCGCTGTAATTTGACAATCTGTTCAATGCTTCACTGCCTCAGTATCTATCTTTTTATTCACCAGGTTATAATGTTCTTTATTTTCCACAAATGAGTGAGAACATGTAGTATTTTTCTTTCATTGCCTGGCTTATTTCACTTAGCATATAAGCATAATGCCCTAACCGGTTGGCTCAGTGGGTCCTCTTTTTGTATTTTTATGGATTTCAGAGAAGAAGGGAGAGTGAGAGAAAGATAGAAGCATCAATGATGAGAGACAATCATTTGTTGGCTGCTACCTGGTGATCAAGCCCAAAACCTGGGCATGTGCCCTGATTGGGAATTGAACCTCAACCTCTTGGTTCATAGATAGACACTCAACCACTGAGCCACACTGGTTGCTGGTTCCTCTTTTAGCAACCTCTGACCACAGCCAATATCCATACTATCATGGATATTATACATACCAGACACTAAGATTTTTTTTGGTCAGAGTTCCAAATGGAATGAAACCTGTTCAAATGTTTGGGTCCTCTATTTTGTGTAGCTCCATTTCTTGATCTTCACTTCCTTTGTTGGGCTGACCTGTGATGAACTTATCTCTAATAAGAAAATCTAGGACAAATCATGGTTTATTTAAAAAGAAGGCACTGTCTTCAATGGCCAGGATATTTAAGGGTTATAATTAAGACACGTCTTTAAAACATATCTTAGCCTTTCTTTAAGCCTATCCTACTGAATTAAACAACTCATTAAATAATCTGTACTTATACCAGTGCAAAAATTTAAAAAAACTCTTAATTTAGACTTTTTAAATCATTAATTTTTTCCTTCTTCCCCTGCCCTATTCCTCTCTCCTTTCCTCCCTTTTTACTCTCTCTCAAATTTTGATATCTGATTTTCTTAACATTGATAAATATAATATAATATTTTCTCAAAATAACTAGCCATGAACCAAAAATGGTTCTAAATAAATCTTCCAAAAGGACCCAGAGAAAGGGACTTTCCCTCACATTATTTATAAAGCTGGAGGTTTGATAATGAGACTCCATGAAAAATTAAAAGCCATTTTGCTTTTTCCTCTAGCTTTGCATACATTGCTTTTTCAGTTCTGTAACACATTCTCTCTTAATTCATGTTAGACAAATATTTATCTATAATAATAAAAGTGTAATATGTTAATTAGACCAAACATCATTCCAGACAACCTTATGGGCAAAACTGGGGCTGGGAGAGAAGCCCAGGTCCCAGGTGCAAGAAGGAAGCCAGTGCTGGCAGCTGGGGGAAGGAAGGCCTACTCCTGCATGAATTTTGTGCATCCAGCCTCTAGTTAAAAAACAAAACAAAAAAAACAAAAACAAACAAAAAACAGAACAATGACTTTCAACCAGTGTGCTATGGCAGGTATACTGGTGTGCCATGAGAATTTTTAAAACATAAAATACCTGACTATTTAGTCAGGGTTACTGACCTCTTTTTGCTTAGATTGTCAAATAAACAGTGGCAACAGCCAACACAACAATAGCCAGTGTGAATGAATAAAAATTATACCCTTTTCTTTGGTCAGATCAGCAAAAAATTTAAGCTATTTTTTGGTGTGCCACAGAATTTTAATAATTAGTTTATGTGAGTCATAAGATGAAAATGGTTGAAAGTCACTGCTATAAATCAACATGTACTCCACCCTGGTTACTACTTCCATTGTAACTCATGGGGTGAGCAGAGTTTATGATAAAGTACTGTGAAATATTTAGAAGAGAATATTCAAGAATCCTTAGAGTTATCTATTTCTTCAAAAAGACAACTCAACCAGTAGATCGTCTTAGAAAGTAGCTTAGATTTCTACTTTTCAGTACTATATTCTTTGATTTTTATATAATAGTTTAGTAACCAAACAGTGATGATTTGCAAGGTTACCGTAATTGTTTTCATATCATGCTCATCTCAACTGGCATATGTTCTCAACTTATGAACATTTGCTGATTTTAAAGCATTTCCCATTCAACGACCCCAGTAGGTCAAGTCTCCATTGCAACAATGCAGTTGCCTGTGGATACCACACAGAATGGTCACAGAGAAAAATATAGAGGATCTGAATTACTCGGCAAAGAGGACCTAATTAGGTTTTCCCCATTCATAGAAATAGATCATTCATCATTGACAATACAAAACAATTAGGGGAGGTCTCTTGTCACTTTTCATGGATATAGTCAGATGATATTAATGCTTCTTTGGGAAGCACTTGAACAAATGATGTCTCATCATTTTTATGTGAGAATTCCTTCTCCTGAGAGTTGTCATCCTACTCATTATTTAGGACTGAACTATTTTAGTCCCAGTAACTTTATTTTTAGTACAAACTTTGTGGGTTCTGTAAGCATATTCCATGTACTTTTAAACTCTTTCTAATGGACATCTTATTGATCAAACACTATAAAGTATGTTTTAGTCTACTTAGCATGTTAACAACAATTATGCTGGTATTATATTTAGAGCTTACAAAATAGCGTTCCTTCTTATTCATTTAATAACAGCTTTGTGCAACTCAGATAATGACTTGTCAAAGGAAACACAAGTCAATAGCAGAAGTGATTTTAAATTCAAGTTGGGAGATTTCTACTACATTATGGTGTCCATTTAAGTTTATTTACAATGCATGAACCTGAAATAATTTGAGTCATAAAATTCTGTGTTGTTGATAGTAAGTGTATAAGAAAGTAAGTATGTAAAACTTCATTCAAAACTATGACTTGATATGTCATGAGAGATGAAAAGGATGGATGGTTGGATGTGTGGGTTGGTTGAGTGGATATGATAAAGAAAGCTATTCAGGAAGAGGATCCAAATTCCTGTATAAAATCAGGCATGAGAGGGTTATGTACAGAGACTGTGAGGAAACTGAAATATTTAGTGGGAATAATATATCCTTATTGGTAAAAAAAAAAAAAAAAAAAAAAAAAGGTTAGTTAGGTCAATTAAAGAAGGCCTAAGTGTGGGGAGGTTCAAAAGTCTGGCAGAGAAATGTATTCTTACTAACAGGATAGTAGTGAACCAAAGTGATTTAAGTTAGTAGGATTAGGGGAAGTGCTTGGCGGATGTACTTGGCAGAGAACTGTGTGATAGCTTTGAAAATAAAAAGGCTTACATCAGCCAGTCCATTGCTGCCAGATCAAGATGTGAAAAAGGATTTGGACCCAGTGGCAACAGAGTCTGAAGCAAAACAGAGGCCACTGCTCAGGGCTATAGAGACCTAAAGAGTAAATGAGAATAAATTATTAAAAATAGAGCCTAAGGTTTTAACCAAGGAGACTGGAAGAATGTGGAATTTAATAAATAATGGGTTCAAAAATAATGTAGAGATAATCTGATTGTCAAATTACAACTTAGTGTTGTCAAAATAAATGCCTTATTTCTAATAATACACCTATTTCTAAGCTATGCAATTTTGACTTCATTCCCCAATATGCAAAATTTCTAAGAGACTGTTTATTATATAGATATAAAACTATAGAGCCACTTTATGTCTTAGGAATAGGATTCTTTTTCCAATCCTAACAGAAGTAGCTAGTATGTTGAAAATAAGTAAACCACTAACTGTCCGCATAAAACAAGCCTGTATGTTGCTAATATTGTGAAACTATTAGTTCCAACCTTTAGAATAGCTTGCCAATTTATATACAAAGCAGCACTTTGGCTACTAGGCTTTGAAGTCAACATACTGTTCTTCAAAGCAGTTGGGTATTTATAGAATCACAAAGAATTTTAGAGATCATTTTTTAGTCTCCCATTTTATAGAGAGTAAAACAGAAAATTTATTTAAAACACAGATCCAATTAGTAACCGAAATGGGATTTAATATTCTACAATAGAATCATCTATTTGGAACATTGTTAGCCATAGATGCAAGAAGTTGCCAAGAATGGTTTAAAGTCATTTCACATCTATTGCCTTATAAATACTGACTAAAACCTCAATGAATAGATGCTAGGAAGACACCTCCCTGTAAGAAAGGAGCAAATGAGACATTTACCATTGGAATAGCTGAGCTAAACAAAGTTTGAATAATTCATTCAAGTCATACACTAGTGAGAAATGAAGCTGGAATTTGAAGCTGAATAACCTGGTTCCAGAGGCTGTGTCCCTGCTGTCTCTCAAGTCCCAGTCCCAATTCTACATTTTTAAAGCACATGTGCCACCTTTAAAACAGAGAATAGTCAACTCAACATAAAAACACACACAGCCCAATAAAAACATAGGCAGAGGACCTGAATAGACAATTTCCAAAAAAGACGTACAGATGGTCAACAGAAACATGAAAAGATGCTTAACTGCACTAATCACGAGGGAAAAGCAAATCAAAACCACACTGAGATACTACCTCATGCCCATCAGAATGGCTATTACTAACAAGACAACAAACAGCAAGTGTCCCAGAGGATGTGGAAAAAGGGGAAACCTCATGCACTGCTGTGGGATTATAAATTAGTGCAGCCACTATGGAAAATGGTATGGGGACAACTCAAAATATTAAAAATAGAACTATTGTACAATCCAGCAACTCCACTTGTGGGTTTTTATCTGAGGAAAAAGAAAACAATAGTAATTCAAAAAGATAAATGCACCCCTATGTTCATTATAGTATTATTTACATTAATTAAAATATGGAAGCAACCTAGGTGTCCATTAATAGGTGAATGGAAAAGGAAGACGTGGTACATATATACAATGAATTATTAGTCATACATAATAAAGGATGAAATCTTGCCATTTGTGACATGAATGTGTCTAAAGAACATTAGTTAAGTAAAATAAATCAGACAGAGAAAGACAAATACCACATGATTTTACTTATATATTGAATCTGGAAGGCAAAACACAAGCAAAATAAAACAGAAATAAACATATAATACAAATGGTTGCCACACAGGGTGGGGATTGGTAGAAAAGGGGGAAGGGATTAATAGGAAATAATTAGGGGAATGTACCAGGTAATATACAGCATAGGAAATGTAGTCAGTAATATTGTAATATCTTTGTACAATGACAGATGGTTACTGGATTTATTGTGGTGATCACTATGGAAACTAAAATAATATTGTATGTCAACCATAATTAAAAATAAGTTAGAGCCCTAGCCAGTTTGGCTCATTGGATAGAGAGTAGGCCTGTAGACTTAAGGAACCTGAGTTTCAATTTGGATCAAGTATACATGCCTGAGTTGCAGGCTAGATCTCCAGTAGGGGGCATGCAGGAAGCAGCTGGTCAATGATTCTCTCTCATCATTGATGTTTCTATCCTTCTCTCTTCCTTCTGAAATCAATAAAATAACTTAGAATAAACAATGAGTAGTAACTATAAGGAAACAAAATAATAGAACTCCCAAATAGTTTCTGCCTCTTCAACCAAAGACAATCTTTAGATTTTGGGAAGAGGTTCTTTTGTCATTAAAAGCTTAAAACAGATTTACCCACTCCAGCCAGTTTCAGGGGTGGTAGGACATTCAACCAGGAACAACAACTGAAAAATATATTTCTTTTCCTGCTGTTTCTTGGACCGAGGAAGAGTGGGTTCTGAGGAGGAGAGCCTAAGCATTAGGGGGCCACTAAGAGCCAGGACTCCAGGATTTGGAAAAGTGCAGACAAAGAGACTGAGTTTCAGTATGAAGGGGGTGAACAGCAGCATCGGACACTGCAGAGAATCCAAACGAGAGGAGGACTGAAAAGTGGTGATTGAGTTTCAGAAATTTAGTGAGTTTTAAAAGCAATTTCACTGAAACCTAGATTTCAGAGGGCCAAGGGATGAATACGAAGATGTAAAAGTACCGTATTTTTCGGACCATAAGACGCTCCGGACCATAAGACGCACCAGTTTTTAGAGAAGGGAAATGAAGAAAAAAAGATTCTGAAACAAATAGTGTCCTAAAATATTTTATGTGCATTAAAACCCAACATCACAGTCATAAACACATGTAATCAACCCTGTAAAGTAAACAGCAGCATTTAGAACCATTTTAGAGCCGGGCAAGCACACAGAGAACACACAGAGCCGGGCAAGTAAAAAAACTTTTTTTTTAAAGTATATGTGTAGGCTATATTTGGACCATAAGACGCAGGGACTTTTTCCTCCCACTTCTGGGGGGAAAAAAGTGCGTCTTATGGTCCGAAAAATACAGTATGTGGTACTGCTTCAGTTCATCAATGTGTAAGAAAACTAGATTACATTTCAGAAAAATTTGTTTCCTATTATTAGTATGTTCTTACTTATCCCTGGTATTTCTGTAATTTTTGTTTGACAAAGAATGATGCCATTTATTTGGTAGATATTCATCACTATCTTTGTTTCAAAATGCATGCCTTATATAATGCTCCAGTATCAAAATGGATCTTTTCATTTTGAACTGCATGCTTTGGCATTATAATACATATTTCTTAACTTGTTTATTGCTTTTTGTCCTGAATTCAACCTGATCTGACAATAGGATCATGACCCCTGCTTGCATATAGCTTTGTCCAACCTTTTATTCTCAACTTTGATTTGTGTTTTCCTAGTATAGTATGTCATGCATTTCTTTACATTTATGGTAGCTATGTACTGCATGATCTTGGATTTTTTTCACATATACTAGCATCTTTGACATCTTCGGTGCACAACATGATTAAGTCAACTTGAGCCCTATTTAGATTAGAATTGGGTTTTTCTTTGTTATCTAATCTGAAATTTCTTTTAATAGGTGGATTTAAAGCACAGACATGTTTAGTCTTACATCTATTATATTACTTTGGGCTATGTTTTCTGCATTCATATACTATCGTCATCATCATTTCATCATCATTTTATAGTCATGTATGCTTTGTTTACTTTTGTAGGTGTGTTTTATTACTTCCTAGTAAGAAAAAGTAATAAACTCATCACATTTGCCTTTCTATTTATTTTCTTTTCCCTGTGATATGGAAATTTTGGACTGGAACCCAAATTCTTTGTCCATTGTAATTGAAGAATGAATCCATGGACAGAAAGTGGAATAGCAAAAGTGGAGATTCACTGAAGAACAAGTACAGACTCCCACATGGGAGAGGGAAAGAGTCCCACAGAACTGGCTCCCATATAGGGAGGGGGAAAAGGGTCCCACTGAGTTCCTTTTCCCTATGGCTTATAAAGGCTGCTGATCCTGGACATGTGAGGTTCTCCTCCTCCTTCCTTATTGTTTTCCTATTCCCTTTGGTCTTTCTTCCTCTCCTTCTGGATGAAGGGCTTCCTTCTCTTTATTTTATAAATATAGAACTTTTGCTGTTCCTACTTCCCTCATTCTATAGAAACTAGAGGCCTGGTGAATGAAACTCATGCATGGGGGTTTGGGGGGTTCCTCAGCACAGCCTGCACCCTCTCCAATATGGGACCTCACCTGGATCGGGGCAGTAGGACATCCCTCTCACAATCCAGGACTGCTGACTCCCAACTGCTCACCTGCCTGCCTTCCTGATTACCCCTAACCACTTCTGCCTGCCAGCCTGATCACACCCTAATCACTCACCTGCCAGCTTGATTGATGCCTAACTGATCTCCTGCCAGCCTCATTGCCCCTAACTTCCCTCCCCTGCAGGCCTGGTCCCCCCAACTGCCCTCCCATGCAGGCCTGGTTGCCCCCAACTTCCATCCTCTACTGACTTGGTCACCTTAACTGCCCTCCCCTGCAGGCTTGATCACCCCCAACTGCTCTTTCTTGAAGGCCTGGTCCTGCCTAACTGCCCTCTCCTGTTGGCCATCTTGTGGTGGCCATCTTGTGTCCACATGGAGGAAGGATCTTTGACCACATGGGGACAGCCATCTTGTGTGTTAGAGTGATGGTCAAACTGCATATTACTCTTTTATTTGATAGGATAGAGGCCTGGTACACAGGTGGGGGCCGCCTGGTTTGCCCTGAAGGGTGTCCCAGATCAAGGTGGGGGTTCCCTTGGGGCGTGGGGCAACCTGTGCAAGGGACCTGTGGTGGTTTGCAGGCCAGTCATTCTCCCCAGTGACCCAAGCAGAGTCTCAGGTATCTGGGGTTTATTTATCTTCTACAACTGAAACTTTGTACCCTGGAGCGGAGCCAAGCCTTCTGCTTGCTCTGTGGTGGTAGCCATTTCTGTTGGGACTTACGTATCTTCTATAATTGAAACTTTGTAGCATAAGCAGAGGCCTGGGCCATCCAGGGTCTATGGAAAGCACCTTGGCTTCATCCAATCCTGGGGGCAACCCTAGCCTCCTGCTCTTTACAGCTTTGTGGCTGCTGCCATTTCTCTTTGGATTTATGTATCTTCTATCATTGAAACTTTGAATCCTTGAGTGAAGGCCTAGGCCAACAAGGGCAGGTGGAAAGTTTGGCTTCCTCCATTGCTGGGGAAACCCGAGCCTCTTTCCTGCTCTCTGTGGCCGGTAGCTATCTATGGGTTTATTTGCATATTTGCTCCTGATTGGCGAGTGGGTGTGACCTGTGAGCATGGCCTGTGGGTGTAGCGGAGTGATGGTTAATTTGCATATTACTCTTTTATTAGATAGGATATACCTGTGGCAGCTTTTTAGCTCCCCCTATTCTATGGAAATATATCTTCTGCTGCTCTGTAGCCCTGTGCTTCCTCTATGGTCCCCTTAATTTCCAAAATTTCTAAAATTTCCTAAACCTGTCCAATTTCACCCCTAAAATTCCCATTTCACCTGCATGTTATATTAGCAAAATATATTGTTTTATATTCCACATATAAGAGAAATCATAGGGTTTTTAGCTTCTTCTGACTGACTTATTTTGCTTAACATAATATCCTCAAGGTCCATCCATGTTGTAACAAATGGCAGTCTTTCATTTTTTCTTATTAATGAGTATTCCATAGTATATATGTAACAATCTGAAACCCACACACACAGACAACAACAGTATGGTTTTTAACAGGAAAGTGGGTGGGAGGGTAGTAAAGGGTAAAGGGGGCCAATATATGGTGACAGAAAATTATTTTACATGTGGGCACACATGTAATATACAACTTATGAACCACAGAAATGTACACTTGAAATCTTTATGATCTAATGTCACCCCAATAAATTTAATAAAAATAAATAAAATAAAATGACAAAAGAAAACATATTATTTGTTGTATTTGCTTTCATGCTGTCAGATAGTCATATTGAGAAGGCTAAAAATGGCTAATTCCAATGTAACCCTGATATTTGGGGGGCTAGCAATCCGAATCCATGCCAGCAAGCTCAGTGTACATTCTTGATAATCTATAGTTGATTCACTGCCTCTTTCTCAGAAGCTGCTCTTGCAGAACCGGTTACAGAGGCCACAAATCTGTGGACAGTGCACTGGCCCAGAGGGAGGGTTATTAATGTTGGTGCTAGGCCAGACCAGACCATCAGATATGGCCTGGACACCTCCAACACCTAGGGGCATTCTTGCAAAGCCTGAGAAAAGGACCAGAAGCATAATCCATATTTGTGGGACAAAGACCCCAGAAAGATATAAAAGAGAAGCCCCCTGCATGTTACTTTACTCAGATTTGGAAAGTTATTCCCTGAGTCTGCCAGTGTAAATAAATAGTGTTCTTCCTTTTCTCTAAGCATTGTTTGGTTTTTCTCTGATCTTCTGCAACAATATAATTCTATTACTTTGTCAATTTTGAATACTTTTGACAATAAGTATGCTTAATGTCTCTTTTCTCCTTCCAATTTTTGTCAGTGATATTTCTAATTTAAGGGCATATGACATTTACATTTTCATATTTCACTGTAAACCATTAGTTTTGTTGTTAAGTACATTAATATGAATCATCTATAATGGCTAAATTTACTTCCTTCTAGTTTCTGGCAGGAGGGTTCTTGGGAATAATAATCTTTGTTTCTTGTCTTGTTTTTTTGCATGTTGAAAACTTTGTCTGGGGTCTCTATATTCAGAAGATAAAAAAAATATTTGATTCCCATTTTCTCCTTTCGAGGATTGTGTAGATCAGTGTTTTCTGATATTGGATGTTGCTTTGGAGGTTGAGGGAGCCTAATTTTTGCCACCTTTTGTGACACCATCTTTTCTGCCTGGCTATGTAGAAAGACCTTTACTTTTGTAATCCAGCATACTTCCTAAATTATAATTCAGCATTGGCTTTTAAATTTATATATATTTTTTTATATTTTAAGTACAACTTTATTTGTGATTAGATTTACCAAAAAGTTGTTAAGATAGTACAGAGTTTTAATATATCCACATACTCAACTTCCCAGTTTCCTTTCCATATTACTTTATTTCCAAGAGCTTGGGTCTTTTCCCTTTTAAGGGGCCATAAAGGCCATTTGGGGACCTAGTGTTTCTAGCCATCACCAAGAGAGACATGTGGCACTTGTGTCTGCAGTTATTATCCATTGGCTTATCTTTGGGTGATTTTACATGTTCTGCTTCTTGGTTATTTTAGATATTGACTTTTGTACTTATATTTCACTCATGAAGGCAAGAATAGCTAGGATACCTCTGTCGACAGTATCCATGATTGTATTGCAGAGTAATGGAAGTCAAGTGTTCCTGAGGTATCTGGAACACATTTTCCCCTCGGGTCTCTGACAAAACCTGAATACTGTTGACATTTAGGGCACAGTGCCAGGCTCATCCAACCATATTGCAATTTTCCCAGGAAAGAATCTAATAAGGTTCCCCCACCGCCCCAGCTATTTCATTGCTATTGGATGCCATCAAACATCTGTCTATGAACCAGAAAAAGAAAGCATTTCAAGTGAGTAAAGAGGACCTGCCAAGTGGCTGTTTCTGTAGGAGGGCATTTAAATATAACACCCAGAAAACAAGTAAGTGCAGAAACAACACAATGTGGTTTTACCTTATACATTTTCCTTTTAATTATCTTTGTACCCTGATCATATTTAAATAGAATGTATTTAAACTCAGAACTTTGTTGTATATAAGAGCATATTTTGTTTTTACTTTTAAAGCATTTTGATGAATGAAAAAGATGCTACTTTGCTATACTTATTCACATACACGCTCCAGTGCCAGTGTTTAGCATTAGAAAACTATAGGTTCTCCCTCAAGCCTGCTACTGCAGACCCTCCTGTAGGCATGGGCTAGAGCTAGGAATTTGTCAGTTTGAAAAGCATATGATTTAAAAGTCAAGCCTATTTAACAAAATTAAAATTTCCTCCATGCACAGATATTTGGCCTTTATTTCATCTCTTTCAAAATATAAGAACAATTCCATTAGGTCAGAGTTCCTGTCTCATCCTTCTTAATTGTCATTCCCTTTCTCTCCGGCTACATCCATCTGCTTTCACATGCATCAGTGACCTTGCTTGCCTTTGTTTTTCATCTCCAATATGCCAATCTCCTTCATTACTGCCCATGTAACCCCAAATCACCTTCAGCGGAGCATAATTTAATTAACACTCTTATCCTTGTTCTACCCTGGGGAATGTATTAATCAGCTATTAGGGGATCAATGTTTGGGAACTTTAATATTAACTTGTTTAAGATATATTACTATATAACAGAAGCTAATTTGGGCAGATGAAGCATAAGTTTATGAGGAAACTATTGGATAGCTCACAGAATTGTTGAGATAGCTAGAAAATAAGACTTGAGTTAAGCTTCTCAACAGAATGGCCAAGACTAGGCGAGAAATTAGCTTGATGACAAAACTGCTACCAATAGTGCTTACCCACAGAATGTCCCTCAACACTGCTTCTGAGGGGTTGCCCATCGGTGCAATTTCTGCACAAGCAGATTGACCTTGCTAGCACGGGTACATTACCACTTCTTCCACCTTTGCCACCACAGGAACCACCACTACCACCACCACCACCACCACCACCACCACCACCACCACCAAACGATGCCCCAAGTTGAGTTTCTTCTGAAATAAAATTTAACTTCAGGATATTAAAAAAGAAGTATTCTGTGCAAGAGAAGGGAAGAAATAGGATTAGACAAAGGCAGACCTCAACCTTGATATAGGGTCAGAGTAGACCTCTGCTCACACCACAGCAACCTTGCAGCTGAAGCTTATCCCTAGCTGGGCCAACATGGCAAGGTTTTTATACCCCTGTTCACAGTATAGCATCTATTTCATTAGGATCCCTGTAAGACTTAGTAAAGTAATTCATGTAAACGTGGCATCCCTTACTCAGATCCTATGGAGATAGCTACTATTATGTCCATGTCTCAAATCAGGAAGCTGAGGTCAGGAAGCATGTCTGATCAGGGATTTCAAACTTTTTGCTACAATATTCTGGAAGGAGGAGCTAACTACATTGAGTACAATATTTTCCTAAATAAACAGACACAAAGATTTGTCTTCAATGAAGACTATGTGAGTATTGTTAATGTAAAAACATTCAAATCTGTAAAGAATTTTTGTGAATTTATTTGAGACAAACTGTCAACGGATTGGGATAATGCTCCAGAGAATGGCAGGTCTTTGCCCTGTTTTATACATTACCATAAAAGAATGAGGCATAAGTGGGTGACAGGAAATCCATTGGTGATAGATTAGGGAGGCAGGAGAAAACAAAAAGTAGGGAGGGGCTTTTGACTGGATAAAAAGTAAAATGATAGACACATGCTTCTTTTACTTAGATGTATGCAGGATAGTTAACAGTTAACATGATAACAATAACAATGAAAGCATTTATGGTCTCTGTCCTGGTGCCCAGTCTCTTTTGATTGTACCCTGAAGGGTCCAGAGAAAGAGAAGTTACAAGGTATCTGGACATTTCACAAGGATGTTATCCTAGATGCAAAAAGACAATAGGCTCAGTTAAGATAAAGATTGTAAGAAACATGCATCTGATTTATCTTCATAGAAAAGATGCAACTGGTGGCCAGATTGCTGCTGAGTTTTACTAGACCAAACAGGATGTGGGGGTGGGGAGAGAGGATGAGAGCTGTACATGACATAGGAAGATTACCCCTAGACAAAGGGAGGTGAAGGCTACTGGAGAAGGCCCCAGGCCATTTTTTAAGTAACCCAACGGGAGACAGGAAGACTTAGGCGACCTATTAGGAAATAGGTGATCAAATAGTACTCAGCTTATAAGGAACCGGAGGAGGGACTAAATAAATAGGCTATGTGTCCCTGCCCCATGTGTGTTCCTGTACAATGGGCACTCACTCTTCAGAGTGTTATTAAGTCTCATTTTCACCATGTTTTTGTTTCCCAGTCCATCATTTGAAATTTGGACAGGTAAGCCATTTCTCACAAGATTGACCTTTATTAGGGAAGATACTGGTCTAGAACATGACTACTTACTGAAAACCGATTTTGGTTAAAGTTTTAATCTCAGACCACCTTTGTAGTTATTTTAGGTCTTGGAATTTGCAAGACTACCACACAGGCCTTCCCTGAGTAGTCAGATTGGCATGTGGTCTTTTTTTTGTCCACAGTATATAATTTAAACACTGAGATCTTACACTGTTACACACACACACACACACACACACACACACACACACATACACACACACATGCACATATGATGCTCTTCATAATCTAGCACCAACATCTCCAATTTTATCTCCAACCTCTTCTTCTCCCACTACCCCTTAATGACTTTGATCATTTTATATGCCCCGTCTGGAGTCTCATTCTAAAAACCTTAGTGCAAAATCTATTGCCTGCTGAGACTTCTCTGATGGCCGTTCTCCCACCTCCATTTAATTTTCCTCTTGGTGCTCCCTTCGCATTTTTATTTTACTCCTCTTTCAGTGCTCCCAAGGGCTTTCTGTAAGTGAACTAGGTGTTTATATATGCACATTATCTTATTATACAATTATTTTAAGTGGTTGAATTATTTCAAGTAGCACTGGTCTATTAGTCCTACTTTAATCCATTGGAGATGAAGTTTACTGGAAATCTTCAGTGGTTCAACTCCACTACCCCACCCACACCCCCACCACCCCACCGATCTCGTTTCTGGAGTGAATGATGTTGCTCAAGGAACATTATTATTAAGTGTAGTTCACTGGAGATAGTTAATTCTTTTTAAGAAAAACAATTGCTGCCCTGACCTGTTTGGCTCAGTGGACAGAGCATTGGCCTGCAGACGGAAGGGTCCCAGGTTCGATTCCGGTCAAGGGCATGTAACTTGGTTGCAGGCACATCCCCAGTACAGGATGTGTGGGAAGCAGCTGATCAATGTTTCCCTCTCATTGATGTTTCCAATACTCTATCCCTCTCCCTTCTTCTCTGTAAAAAATAAATAAAATATATATATTTTTTTAAAAAGTAAAACAATTTCTTCCTGTGATGTTTTTAGTGACAGGCAGTAAAGCATCGTGGTTAAAAATGTGAACACTGGAGTCAGACTCGCTGTGGTTGCTAACCATGTGCAACTCAATTTATGTGTGCTTCATACCTTCATTTGTAAAGTAGGAGTATTAAAAGTACCCACCAAATTGAGTTCATATGAGGATGAATGAGTGAATACAGGCAAATCACACAGAATATATCTCAGCAAAGGGTAAAGGATATTTTTGTTAGCTATAATTAATAGTCAGCATATTTTCCCAAGTTTCATCTATTTTGGTTGCCGGAAACAAATCAGTTTCACTAAAAGAGAGATGTTGACAGGAAGCCAGGAAGGCTGGTCAACAACCTTAATTGCTCTAACCACTCACCTTTTAGTTGAGACATTGTTAGCTGAAGCAGTCTCCACCTTGTTTGTCCCGTGTAAGTTTCTGTTATTTCCTGCCTAAGGCTACATGTAAATTTCTGTTTATGTCATCTAAGATGTTTTCCCCAAAGCGCCAATAAAAGGGGATAGCAGGGCCAGAGCAGGAGTAGTTCTCCCACTAGAGTTGAACTACTGCCTGGACCTCCTTATCACCAAATTGAATTTCTTCAAGTCTCAAGTTCTTTTATTTGTGTGCAGCCCTTCTCCAAAACTCGAACCCTGAATTGGAACCCTTTCCACGTGGGACGTGAAAGAGATTCCTATATTTAGTGGTAGATTCTTTTGAAATAGCAAACAACCATAGATTATTCCTTCACTTTCTAAACCTCTCAGAATAGTAGAGAAGAATATTTTAAGTGTTCGAACTATGTAAACACAAACTATTTCAAATAAAGTGTCAGATTTCTTAAAACTATGAAAATTCTATAAATTTAAAAACCTTAAGAAATGTAGATAAGGGGGCTTTCACACTTATTGTTATACTCTAGTGCAGTGGTCAACAAACTCATTAGTCAACAGAGCTAAATATCAACAAACAATTCAAAGACTGAAATTTCTTTTGAGAGCCAAATTTTTTAAAATTAAATTTCTTCTAATGCCACTTCTTCAAAATAGACTCGCCCAGGCCATGGTATTTTGTGGAAGAGCCACACTCAAGGGGCCAAAGAGCCACATGTGGCTCGTGAGCCACAGTTTGCAGACCACAGCTCTAGTGCAATGAATACTTATCTTCTACTTAAATCATATTTTCAACTTTAAAAGTTCCAGCTCACACCAAATAAATTTTGTTTGTGTGCCTGTGTCTAGTACCACACTGATCTTGTAATACCAAACTGCTATAAAACCAAAGTGAAATGTCAGATAAAGTAAAAACAAGTATTTTTTTGCTCGGCCTGCATGGCTCAGTGGCTGAGCGTCAACCTATGAACCAGGAGATCATGGTTTGATTCCTGGTCACGGGACATGCCCAGGTTGTGGGCTCAATCCTCAGAGTGAGGTACATGCAGGAGGTAGCTGATCAATGATTCTCCCTTCCTTGAAATCTGTGGACGAAAGGGGCCACATGTTAACCTGACAAGCTCAGGAAAGGCCTGCATGGTGGTCTTCCAAACTCAGATGACGGGCTGAAATTAAACTTTAACTACATGTAGTTATGATGGGTAGTTATGTCCTAGGCAGATATCTTCACTGATAAAATCAACCTTTTACCTTAATTAAGCCTATCTGTCTTTGCATCTATAATAACATACCTTGCCGAAACTGGTTTGGCTCAGTGGATAGAGCATTGGCCTGAGGACTGAAAGGTCCCAGGTTCGATTCTGGTCAAGGGCATGTACCTTGGTTGCGGGCACATCCCCAGTAGTGGGTGTGCAAGAGGCAGCTGATCGATGATTCTCTCTCATCGATGTTTCTAACTCTCTATCCCTCTCTCTTCCTCTCTGTAAAAAAATCAAGAAAATATATTTAAATATAATAACATACCCTTGAAATGGCTGGGTAACTTGTAACTTCCCTTTTTCCAAACCCCTTAGGGCACAACCTAAAGTGCCTGGGCATCAGGATAGATACCACAAATTCTTTCATTGTGATCATGTTCATTGTCCCTGCACCCACCTAAGTTGTGTCCATCATTTTACTTTTTATCCAATCCCAGAGTTTTCCTAACTGCTTTCTTCCACTTCTGGAATCTATCACCAATGGATTTTAAGTAACCCACCTATGCCCCTCCTTTGATTGCAATGCATAAAAATAGAGGAAAACCCACCATTCTCCAGAGCACTATCCCAATCTGTTGAGATATTGCTTCCAGGCAATTGTCAACAGTTTGGCTCAAATAAACTCACAATTTTTTTTTTTTTTTTTACATGTTTCAATGTTTTAACAAATCAATAAAAATATGTAAAAAAGAAACCATG
The DNA here is from genome assembly GCF_014108245.1 of Pipistrellus kuhlii. NCBI lineage: Eukaryota > Metazoa > Chordata > Mammalia > Chiroptera > Vespertilionidae > Pipistrellus > Pipistrellus kuhlii. The sequence continues at coordinate 6,689,186 of NW_023425405.1, forward strand.
TATTTTTTTTATTTTAATAAACCAGCAAGGCAATGTCATTTAACATATTTAAATTTTCTTGAGTAATATACTTAGCAATTTTATTATCTCATAATTTGTCATTTTTAAGCCACAGTTCTGAATTTGTTGTGCAATTATTTTACTGTACTTGCCCATAAAATGCTACAGTTTCTAGCATGAGATAGTTATCTTATAGAATTTACTAGCAATCATGCATAGTATCTTTTGCATGGAATTGAATGTGTGTCATTCAATTAAATGATGAAGGGAAGTGGGCAAACTGAATATAATTACCAAAGTTGGCATGTGCCCAGGATCCTGTAGATGGCAGTCAGATGCTCTTATGAATGATGGGGTGGCTAGCTCTGTTTCTAGATGGATTGCATGCCATTGGCCTTGCCCAGTCATAAAATTATTTTCCGTTCTTCACTGTCCAAACTTGTAAAGATTACTCAGACTTTTTGAAATGAAATTAGAGCATCTAGCGGTAGGTCAAATTAAGGATGTTAGAGCAATCTAACAGGGACATCTGTTACTCCATTGTATGCCAGGTTTGATTCGAGGGATTTGGGTAGTTGGAAGATATCCAGTAATTCCCTCACTGTTCTATATTTGTCATTCTGCCACAGGCATTGGCTGTATCTTCAGTATGTCACCCAAGACAAAAATGGTGATACTCCCAGGTAGAGCAGGACCATACTCTAGTCCAAGCAATAGAATTAGCTGGACACTCATGCTAGGAACTCAAAACAAGTCTGCAAAGCTCATGATGAAATGCCAAGCTTTACTTTAATTTGTAAAACAAACATCTTAAAATGTAGTAAAAATGTTCAATTGAAGGTAAACAGATTCAAGGAATCTGCTTGTTGATATGTCTTTAATGTACTCTGTTCTGGAAAAAAATTTTCACTCATTTGGTCACTCATTCAACAAATATCTAGTCATGAAATTGAAGTTTTGGACTGGAACTCATGGTATTTCCCTGGGCAGACTGGTTCCCAGGCTTTTGTCTGGTGGAGTGGAAGAAAGAACCACAGATGGAAGACGGTATAGCAAAGGTGGAAATGTATTAAAGAACAAGCACAGACACAGTTTCCATATTTTATAAAGGCTACAGATCCTGGTGCCTCGATATCCCCTCTGATTGGTCACTATTCCCTTGGATTGGTTACTATGGTAACTCCAGGGCTCAAAGATCAACCTCACTGGGACTTGTGAGGTCTTCCTCCCCTCTTCCCTTACTGTTTTCCTATTCCCTTTGGGCTTTCTTCCTCTCCTTCTGAATGAAGGTGTCCTTCTCTTTATTTTGTAAATGAAGACCTTTTGCTGTTCCTAAAATGTTCCCTTATTCTATGGAAATGTACCTGTTACAACTTTTCAGCTCCCCTATTCTATGAAAATATACCTTCTGCTGCTCTGCAGCCTGGTGCTTTCTTTATTATCCCCTTAATTTCCAAAATTTTCTAAACCCTGTCTTTTTTCACCTCAAAAAAATTCTCATTTCAATAATTTCATTTCATGCAAAGGAAACAGTGTTTGGAAAGGCCTGGAGATGAGAGAAAACATGGCAGCTCAAAGAGAGAAAAGTAATTATGGCCAGACCAGGTTGGGGTAAAAATAACAAGAAGAAATCCCGCAAACCCGATTGATGCCTAACTGCTCCCCTGCCAGCCTGTTTGCCCTTAACTGCCCTCCTGTGTAGGCCTGGACACCCCTAACTGCCCTCTCTTGCCAATCCTGGTATCCCCAACTGCCCTCTCCTGTAGGCCTGGTTTCCCCCAACTGCTCTCCCCTGCAGGCCTGGTTGCCCCCAACTCCCCTCCCCTCAGGCCTGCCCCCCTCCCACAACTGCCCTCCCCTACTGACCATCTTGTGGCCACATGGGGGCATCCATCTTTGATTGCATGGGGGTGGCCATCTTGTGTGTTGGAGTGATAGTCAATTTGCATATTACCTCTTTATTATATAGGATTGACTATAGTCCCTAAACTGTAATTTACATCTCTCTGACCATTCTGTAACTACTAATTTGTACTTCTTAATCCCTTTACTTTTTCTCCCAGCCCCCTAACTCCCTTTCCATCTGTCTACTGTCAATCTGTCTCTGTATCTATGAGTCTGTATGACTCATAAATACTCACTTATATTTGGAATCTAACAAACAAAATAGAAACAGACTCCTAGAGTTAATTGTTCATTATTCCCCTAGATCAGTAGTTTGAAATGAAAAGAGTGTTTCTCTGCTTCTCTTTAGAATCAAATGGAAATAATTTTGTTAATTATAGTTATGCTATTATTTTACATGTCAGAAATAATACTCAATTGAAACAAGTCTCCTGACCATGAGTGAGAAGTGAAAGATGTGCTTCCTAATTTAGATTTTAATTTCACCTCATCATTAATTCATTTTCACACATAAACTGTGCTTTATCAAATTAATTAATTAGGGCAATTGCTTTTGGTCTCATGTGCCCAACTTTATGTGAGGTTGGAGAAGTGATATCAAATTATGTTGTAATTTGATAGAAAACAATATCTGGTGCTAAAACCTGCAAAGAGAAATATGAAGCTGCTAACTTTGAATTAAAACACTTAAAAACCACAAATTGCATTGTGCTATCATTATGCTTTATAGCTCAGCTTTGAATCTAGGTTCAGCTACTCTGTATTCAAGCTGCTTTAACCTCTTTGAGCTTTAGCATTCTCTTTGGTAAAATGATTATAATACCTGGAAAATATTAAATCAATGCACTTTTATTTATTTCTATAGATCTATATATTAAATCAATGCACTTTTATTTATTTCTGTAGATCAGGTTCATTTGCTGCTACCCCCATAAGGAAAAAGATATGACACTGGAGGAAGTTCCTGCCATGCAATGGAAAAGAAAAGAAAGCGTTTCTAGCTTTACTAAAGAAAGTGAACAGGTTATGAGAGAAGTGGTCAGGCAGTTAACTAAATTCCTAAGTCCTGCCCCTGACCCCCCCACCCTCACCCACAACATACACTTCTAATAGTCAATCCTCAAGTATGTGTGGAAAAGAAATGATTAGTTCTTAAAAGAGGGTGGAGGCATATACTAGTACTAGGGTCCTGGTGCACAAAATTCATGCACTGGGGGGGTGGGGGCAGCCTGTCCCCTCCCACATACTGGGAGCCCTCAGGGAATGTTCTACTGATGGCTTAGGCCCACTCCCCTTATGGGAGGTGACTGGGCGGATCAGGGGAAGGTGCCAGCCCCATCACCCTGCTGCTGCAGTCACTGCCAGTCACCACAACCACCAAGGTGTTTTCATCAACATGGACTTCAGTCCCTTCACCATGAAAAAAATGACAACTTTCTTTAGGCATTTTTAAGATGTGTCTTTCATAGGATATGATATTTATTTATTTTTTTAATCCTTCTTTGAGGATATTTTTCCATTGATTTTTAGAGAGTGTGGAAGAGAAAGGGAAAGACAGAGAGAAACATCAATGTGAGAGGGATACTTTAATTGGTCGCCTCCTGCATGAGCCCTGACCTGGGCTCCAGCCAGGGAAAAGCCTACAACCTATGTACATGCCCTTGATCAGAATCAAACCCAGACCCTGCTGTCCACAGGCCAATGCATTATTCATTGAGCCGGTCCAGCTAGACATTTCTTAGCCTTCCAGCAGTGGACCTTTGTTTTTTTTTCTCTAGGAGTGTGGTAGAAAAACCCTAGATCACCTTTTTGAATTCTTATTACCCAAGTTACTATTATAAGAATATTACCAGTGGCATAGAGGAAGCTTAACCAATTAGCAGTCAGAAAAGGTACATAGATCAAGTGGGTTAGAAACTCTGTTCACACCAATCTCCAGCTTTGTCCCTGCCCAGACCTAAAGCCTCTGAGCCTGGACAAGTGCCCTCCAGCTCCCTCCAATCACTAGCTCCCTCTTGCTCTGATTCCTGGCTCCCTCACCCTATGATAGCTGGCTCCCTCTTGCTCCAATGGCTGTTCTCCTCCCGCTTGCTCTGATCACTGGCTCCCTCCCCTCTCACTTTGATGGCTGGCTCCCCTCTCGCTCCCATCACTGGCTTCCTCTTGCTCCTATCACTGGCTCCTGCTTCTTCTGATCATGGGGCCTAGGGCCTGGGCCCCCCAGCTCACTCCGATAGCTGGATCCACCACTGCCTAGGCTTAAATCCTCTGGTCCAGGCTTTAGGCCTGGGCAAGAGCTCCCCAGCTCCCTCCGATGGCTGGCTCCACCCCTGCCTTGTTGGCTCCAATCACAGGCTTGGCCCTGCCCAGAAGCCCTCTAGCTCAGGCCCTTTCCAGGCTGCTCAGGGCCCAAGTGGGTCCTACTTGGAGTGATCTGAGTGCCGAGGTTGTTCCTGGATGGAGGCCACTGGTGCCTATGTATGCAAATTTTTGTTGGGTTAATTTGTATACTCTGATTGGCTGTGGGTGTAGCAAAGATATAGTCAATTTACATGTTTGTCTATTATTAGGTAAGATAGGAAAAAGTCTCAACCCAATTTTCTTGTTCAGACTCTGGAAGGCAATCGTCTCAGGAAAACCAAAATGGGGCAGTCATTCAGAATAATAATGGTCGTTAGATGAGTAGATGCCTAAAATGAATGCACTGAATGAGAGTGTCATACAAGATGGGGAGACCCTCAGCACAGTCAAAGCCAAGGTTGGGCTGAAGCAGCAGAAGAAAAAAATGGCCAAACAACCTGTGAGCTTTGCTAATATTTCACCACCATGGAAGGCAACACCTAAGTGTATGATGCTTCAAAACTCAGCCTAAGAGCCTGCTCACCAATGTGAGGTCCCAAACCCATCACAAGAAAGTACATAAAACTTAATTTTCTTCTTACACAGAGGCCACCATGAAAAGGAAGAGATGAGAAAAAAACAAAACAAAAGCACTATGAGTTACAAAGTATCTCTACACTCCCCCCAAAAAAGGATAGTAACATATTGAAAGGTATTTGAATGGTGAATTTCTTTTAAAAGATATTTATTTACTTTTGTTTTTACAGCTTATATTCATATTGTTTTGTATTTGTTTCAGGGGTAGGGAATTTGCTTTAATTTGGTAAGTTTGTCTCTATGGGGGATCATCAAGCCTTTGCTATAGATTGAGGCCCATGAGGAAGTTAAAATCAATTATTGGTACTCAGTTAAATGTATAAATATATAAAGTTTACAGCATCATACTTTTATTAAAAAGCACAAGCAGAGCCCAGTCAGTATTTCAAAAAGCATTGGTAGTTATAAGGTAGTCGTGGGGATATAAAATACCGTGTAGGAAATATAGTAAACAATATTGCAATTACTTTGTATAGTGCCAGTTGGGTACTAGAAATAACAGGGGGAACCGTTGTAAAGTATAGGATTGTCTGACCATTATTCTGTGCACCAGAAACTAATTTCAAATAATATTGAATGTAAAATGTAATTGAAAAAGTAAATAATAAATAAATGCCAAAAATATTTAAACAAAAAAAGCATTTTCACTCACATTTTCCAGCTTTATTGAGATATAATCGATATATACCACTGTATAAGTTTAAAGTGTATAATATTATGACTTGATATGTGTGTATATTGCAAACTAACTACCACAATAAGTTTTGTTAACATTCTTCACTTCATAGCTACAGATTTTTCATCTTGTGGTAAGCACTTTTAAGACTTATTCTTAGCAATTTTTAAGTATGCAAAGTTCACTATAATCACCATGCTGTCCATTGTATCCCCAGAATGTATATCTGGAAGTTTGTACCTTTTGAGCACCTACACCTATTTCCCCATCCCTAGTCCATTTACATTTAACAAATATTTGTTGAGTTATTGAGTGTAATATGGCAGGCCCTAAGCTAGATACTAGAGTCAGGCACGGTGACATGGTCCTTGTCTTCAAGGGTTTGTAATATGATAGCAGGGGAGAGTTCATTCAAGTTGACCATCAGAGTAAATTAATGCTTCTAGCTCTACTGGTAAGCCTAAGGCACACCAGTGGGGGGAAAAACTATATGAAAAGAAGAAAGATGAAGAGAGGCAAAGGCAGACATGGTCATATGTCATCAACAATTATCCTAGCCATCATTCAAGGACACTTTATACCTCACACTGCCTTTCCTTTGCCTGACCTAATTCTGAAAGGGAGTTTAATGAGCATGGAATTATGAATGGTAATAGCATGGCTCACTGCCTTTCATGAGCCAACTCAAAGTGCCACAAACAGATTTGCTTTGCTGATGAAACCACATCTCTGAAGAACTAAGCAAATCCAAAGCTTTTGCTGCTTGTAATCCTGGTTACTAAAAGCTGGTTGTAATTCTTTTTAATTAAATACAATTTCACAATCATATGATTCAAAAGTTTTTACAAACATTCTCAGACATGCAGTTATTGAGTAGAGGAAGGAAAATGTTTATTTTTTTACAATGCAACAATATTCATTTTTAAGGGTTATTATTAATTATTTGGGGTACTTCACATACCTAATAACAAACCATATAATGTTATAATGAGGTTCTTAGATATGATGTTATTTTAAGTTTAAAAACTGCAAAGAAGACCAAACATCAAACAAGAACACTGATTCCAAAAATTATCTACAATGCAATTTCATTGAATTCATTTAAACTTTCTGGAAAAAAAAATGTTTAGGTTTGATCCAGCAGAATGTTGGGAAGGTGGTGTGGAAATTTCCAAAGGTTGAGTCAAGGAATTGGTCAAGAGAGAACTTGCAAACAAAGGCATATACTTGTTCTAATACAACACGTTGGGTATTTGGTGATGGCTCATTTGAATGTAGCCCAGGGAACTGAAAAACTTATTTATCTATTGAGTCATTAAGGACGTCAACTAAGGGGTTCATAGGTCACCCCCAGAAGCCTCAGGAAAATGATTTCATGGCCAAGATCCCTATAAACTACAGCAATAACTCGATGCTAGTAGTCACCTGAACAGTGTTAGGAATTTCTAATTGTAGGAAACAATATGCCATTCTCTGAATTTACCAGGCTTCCTCCCATAAACGTGTTGCTCCCTCTTCTGAAATTCCTCTTCCTTCTGCACGGAGTAGCTTCCCCTCGTCCTGCCCCAGGTAAAGCTTCTGGCCATCCTCCCGTTTCACTTCTGGTATCTCCTATGGAAAGTGATCCATGCTCTGTCCTTTTTAAATGCTCCATTGGCATCTTCTTACAAATGTCATCCAAGAGCTGTTAGTGCTATATTCCAACTGTGTGAGGACACATCAGTTCTAGGCTCTGGACAACTTACAGACAAAGAGAGACCATACTTTCAATCTTCATAATTCCAGTGCATAGCAGTGACTGGCATATAGGAAGGATCACTAAATATTTATTGAATTGATTTTTAAAATATTGATAGTGAGCCAAACCAGGTGGATAGGAATCAATTATAAAAAATAGTTTTATATTTATCTTCTTCCTCCTGCACTCTATTCTGGGTAATTGTATAACCCCCATGTCATTCACCTAGAACAGTGGTTGGCAAACTCATTAGTCAGCAGAGCCAAATGTCAACAGTACAATGATTGAAATTTCTTTTGAGAGCCAAATTTTTTAAACGTAAACTTCTTCTAACACCACTTCTTCAAAATAGACTCACCCAGGCCATGGTATTTTGTGGAAGAGCCACACTCAAGGGGCCAAAGAGCTGCATGTGGCTTGTGAGCCGCAATTTGCCGAGCACTGATAGAAGATTTCAAATTAGCAATATTCCAGCTGGTGTTGCTAATGGGTGGGAATTCATCAGCGGAACAAGCAGGGAGGAACAACTAGGCGAAATGGCCTTCATGTGCAGAGGCAGCAGCGGAGCACGGGGCAGGAAACAGGTCTTCATTCAAGGAATTTAGACGTGATTGTGGGCACTGAGGAGCTGTTGAAGAGTTGAGTTGATTTTTATATGAACAACATAACAGGTTATACAGAAAGAGCATGTTTAGCAGTAAAGATATGTTTGAAAAAATTATAGAAAAACTAAACCAGAGGTAATACACTGGGGGTCAGTAGGCTGGGTCTGTAATGCAAATATGCTTTGTTTTGCCCACCTAGTGTTTAAAATAAAATAGAGAACACTTAAAAATCAGAGTGCTTCACATAAAAAACCAGATACCTGAAACCTTTTTAAAAACTGGAAAATCTGATGTTGCTTTTTCCACATGCCCCACATGGCAACACTCTAGACCAGTGTTTCCCAAACTTTTGACATGTGTACCCCTTCTATAATTTTTGTAATGCTGAGTACCCCTTGTACTCATGAGAACGTAGAATTAGGCGCAGCTAAGCACGGTGCAGTGCATATCCCCACCAAACTCCGGTGCAACGCGTACCCCCACCAAACTCTTCCCGTACCCCTGGGGGTACGCGTACCACACTTTGGGAAATACTGCAAGACCAATGGTTCTCAACCTTTCTAATGCTGTGACCCTTTAATCAGTTCCTCCTGTTGTCACGACCACAGGTTGAGAACCGCTAGCAGGGTCGCCTAAGACCATCAGAAAACACAGATATTTACATTATGATTCATTAACAGTAGCAAAATTACAGTTATAAAGTAGCAACAATGAAAATAATTTTATGGTTGGGGGTCACCACAACATGAGGAACTGTATTAAAAGGTCGCGGCATTAGAAAGGTTGAGAAGAACTGCTCTAGAGGAAGCAGTAGAGTGGAACAGTACAGAATGTAGGCAGTGGGACCATACAACTGTTTATTTTATGAGTTCATAAACTGAGCACAATTAGTACTAAAATCTAAAGATTACTAAATACATACCTTAATCCCTATATTAAACAACAAATATATCTTCTAGTCTTCTTGTCTCCTTGCCCCAATTTGGTTTGCAAGCACCTTCCTCTCTGACTACCATACACCCAAAATTTTACTAAAGATACACTCCTCCCTTGTCCTCATCAAATTACTTCAAATGGAGCCACAAAAGAAAGAGCTCTCTTTGGAAACAAAGAGGTGGATTCACCTCACAAAAATCTCCTCTTGCCTGTGATTGTGAAATTCATCCCCAGTGTGAACAATGACATCCTAGAACTTGAATAATTAACCAGAAAATAATTCCTTGATCCTTAATCATGACCTCTAGCCACACATCCAAAAGGTAGTAAGAATGAATAAAAATCTTTCAACACCTATGGCTTAGAGAGAGATTTCATGTAAATACAAGGTACTATTCAGGGATACCACACCTTAAACAACTTTCTCCTTTCAACAGAAAAGAAAATTAAATAGAGCCCAACCCTAAAAAGCTTGTTGATCAACTTGATTACCAGGTGACACTGAGTATAGTCTTATTTGGAACCATTAGGGTGTTTGATCACTTAGTGAATAGTTTTAAAAAGCTTTAACTCTGAATTAAACTTGTATATATTTAAAATACAATTTTTGAGACTCTTCACGTACTATGAATATAATAGAGCATCTGCCCCGAACCAATAAGGAAGGGGTAACAGGCTGCCCCACCATGTACCTACTGGGAAGTGAGTCCTTTGCACTCCAGGTTTTTTTTTTGTTTGTTTTGTTTTGTTTTTTTACCTCCACTTATATCCTCATTAAACTAAGAGTCAACTTAGCATTGGTCAGTTGAGCATTCCTTTTAGTGGGATACATACATTTGTCGCATAGCTAAGTTAAATGAGCACATACTGAAGTCCAGCTGTCCAGGTTGATTACCAATACTATCACTTAGTAGGTGTCTAAACTTGGCCAAATTACTTAACCTTTTTGTGACACAGATTCCTCATTTACAAAGGGAGTAGGAAAACATTTTCTACTGCTTAGTACTATGAGAATTAATCAGGTGATATTTGTTAAAGGTTTGAGCACATAGGCATGTGGACTTGCATAAAATCCTCCCAGTAGAATGCAATAACCTTGCAGACAGACAGGTGCCCAGCACATGGTGGGTGTTTGCTAAATATTTGTTAAATGGACAAACTACTTCTGAGGTTTCTATAGATTTAGGAAGACACACGTAGTTTTATAATACTAGAGGCCCAGTGCACAAAATTCATGCATGGGTAGAATCCTTAGCAGTTGCCACCTGCTGGCTGGAACCTTCCTTCTTTCTATGCCGCCCCCTGGTGGTCAGCGCATGTCATAGCGAGTGATCAACTCCCAGTCAGTTGAACTCCCAAGGGAACACTCTTCATATTAGGCTTTTATATATATATAGATAACTACTATTCTAGGTGCTGTACAAATATTCACCATTTCCTTCTCAAAAGATCCCTATGAGGGAGACACTAATATCCCATTTTTTCAGAAGGGGAAAATAAACACGGTGTAGATCATTTATGCGAGGCCATTCTGCTCTTAACAGTATTCAAACCCAGAAAGTTTAGCCCCTTAGTCTATGCTGCACTAGGAAGGATTTCCAAAACTTCAGTATTCATAAGAGTCTGCTAGATAAGTAGCTTTCCCCCCCCCCCAGATGTATTTTAATTTATGCTGATAAAAACAAAAACAAAAGAACATAGAGATAGAGATGAAGGAGAATGACCATTAGACAGTCATGGAGAGAGAACATGTTATTTATAAATCTGCCCCCACCCAGACCATATCACTGATAACCAATCCAGGTCGCCTTGCTGGTCAGATTCCAGGTGGAATGTTGGGGTGTCACAGAGTTTGCTGTGGTCAGAGGCTTCATGGTGATGAGGCAATGCCAGTGGTCCATGGAGAGGCTGCAGTGCTTTGTGAAGCTGGGCGAGGTGGCCTGACTCCACGCCTCACTATCCATGTCCTCCAGTGGGAGACAGTGGCATGTCTGCCTCTCATTGGCTTCCTGGTGGGT